>NC_134788.1:51601780-51679280 GCF_046742065.1 Oratosquilla oratoria
ATCTATTTTCACTTTTATTTTTTTTTTACCTGGACATATGGCAGTTTTTTTTTTTTTTTTTATGATGTAAAAATAATTTTCTTTTTTAATATTTGATTTAAAAATACATTAATTTTTTTCAACAGGATTTTATTCATTATGGCAAATGTTTAGTTCGTATTTTGATTTTTGGGACAATTTTTTTTTCGTTATAGTGAAAATTCATATATGGAGCGTTCTTAAATCGAGGGAGGAGTGTAGTGTCATAAGAAGCTCATGATAGGAGGTGTCTAACTATGACCAAAGTTGTCACCTGTGGTCTATGTGCCTGAACTTCCACAGCAACTATAAGTCACTGATAGCTGCAGGTTGTGGGTCCACATTGTATAAAGCATGATTAATACCAACCTACAACTCAGCATAATGATGCTTGTAGTGTACACATGAATACATGGATATACAATGAAGGGGAGGATTAAAGGGCTTTGTTTTTGTGCATACTAGGGCTTGTTAGTTAAGTAAATAGTTTTTTATATGAATATAATAGAATCAAAACTGATACTATCAGAGATTAACCCATTAACTGCATAATACCATTCCAGCAGTCATACCTGTGGTGTGCAATTATCAGTATAAAAAATTATAATATATTGTTATAAAATGAAAGATTGCATGGAAAAGTATAGGAAAACCAAATATTAGTTCAGGTGTAGTGGTGTAGTGAAATGAATAGGGTTCCAGCAGTCATACCCATGGTGTGCAATTATTGACAAAAAAAAAAATCTTAAAAATAGTTTTTACTGTTATAAAATGAAAGATTGCTTGGAAAAGTATAGGAAAACCAAATATGAGTTCATTACCTTAGTACATTACCTTAGTTACCAAATGGAACAACAAAGAACGAAGTAGACTTTATATTAGGAGACAAGAGCAAGAGTGTTAGCAATATTACGGTGATAAAGTCAACATAGGTAGTGATCATAGAATGGTAGGTTGCACAGCTAAATTCAGTTTCAGAGCTGAGAGAAAGAAACTAGTTTTAAAAAAGCAAATCAGACTTGCAAAGATTAAGGATAATAAGAAATTTCAATTAGAAATTGAAAATAGACTCAAAGCTCTACACACCAACAAGGACACAGACAAAGATATGAATTTGAATTTAGTGAATATCATGAGGGAATTGGCAGAGAAAGTAGGAAATACAAATAGTATTAGAGAAAACAAATACTCCGAAGCTACAAATGACCTAATTAAAAGAAGAAGGACCATGCAGATTAAAAGCAGGAGAGACAAAATAGAAAGAGTAAAACTAAACAAGCTTATCAACAAAAGGAGAAAAGAAAGAGAAACATGGATGAATAGAGGAAACTATTCGGAAAGGCAAAATTATTAAAGGGACGGAGTGTGGACATGCTTTAGGAAGACAACAAATGATATGTTTGAAAGATAGGAATGGAGAAATCATTAAATATAGACAGAATGGTAAAAAGAGTAGTAGAATTTTATCAAGAGCTTTACTCATTGAAGACCATAGTTGAGTCAGTAAATTCATCTGTAGACGTTAGTAGTGTACCAGAGATTACAAAGGGAGAAGTAGAATTTGCTCTAAAAAATATGAAACAAAGAAAAGCACCAAGGGAAGATGGTATATCAATAGATCTCTTTAAGTGAGGTAGGGAAAGAAGTTCATATTAGGTTAGCTCAATTGTACACCCAGTGCTTACACCAAGAAAGCATTCCTGAATCGTTGTGCAATACTATAGTAATTTTGCTTCATAAAAAAGGAGACCAGAAGGACCTTAGTAACTATTGACCAATTAGCTTGCTATCAAATGTATATAAAGTATTCTCCAAGATCCTTACAAATAGACTAAGTCAAGTTTTAGATGGAAACCAACCAAGAGAGCAGGCAGGCTTTAGGAGTGGATATTCGACTTTAGACCATTTGCAGGCAATGAACCAAGTAATCGAGAAAACGACAGAATACAATATACCTCTCTGTTTAGCTTTTGTAGATTACGAGAAGGCCTCTGACTCAGTAGAACAAATAGCAATACTATACTCATTATGCAAGCAAAGTACAAATGAATGGATTGTAAAGGTTTTAGAAAAGACTTATGTGAAAGGTTCTGCTATAATTCGACTACGTAAAGATATGAAAAAGATCAAAATCGAGAAAGGAGTATGGCAAGGTGATACCATTTTGCACAAATTATTTACAGCTTGTTTGGAAGAGGTTTTTAGAAGGTTGAGTTGGGAAGAGAAAGGTTTGAAGATTAATGGTGAATATTTGAACCTCCTAAGATTTGCAGATGACATTATTCTTATTGTAGGGTTTGTTGGCTAATTGTTGTCTTCTTAGGATACGCAGGGAATAAATGGAGCTCCGAATTGACGCTGACTGCAGGTCATTCTAAAAAGAATGTTTTTATTGTCACAAATTTGTACAAAACTACAAAAAATACACAAATGCCAACAAATACATGTAAATGCCAATTAATAACAGAAAATATACAAGTATCAATCAATACGTTGAGTCGTAATTCTCACATCATAAATTTGACATCAAGTACATAATCACAAATTTCACATAGAAATGACATCACATCAACTCACCGATTCGTGCGTCTCCTGGTCCCTACATCCGTTAACTTATGACATTACGATGGTGAGGTGGATGATTGCGACATTACACGCGACTCGTCCCTCCCTCTAACAGCGTATAACCCACATATTGGGCGACTCTTTGTCCAATGCCAGTTAGAGAGAAGACGACCTTGACATGTTGGCCCCCACACACCATCTACCCACAACTTCTCCCACACTCGACCAAGTCGATGCCGGTGACGGGGGGAAATGGCACAACTGATTGTACCGTGACATTATTGACGGACGTACAATACACAAATTATTTATTCCACTCCCAATTTTTATACAATAAAAACAGCAATACAAATTTACGTCTATGGACGTAACACTTATTTCAGAAAGAGCAGAAGACTTGCAAGATATGCTGAGTGATCTGAACAAAGAAAGTCTCAAAGTAGGTTTAAAAATGAATAAAAGTAAAACCAAAGTAATGTTCAACACGAAAGTTCAAAATAAAGAGATTATAATCAATGGTGAGAGTCTTGAAGAAGTTGAAGAGTATTATTTAAGCCAGGTGGTGAAAGTGACAAAAGATCATGATAATGAAATAAAAAGAAGTGTTACAGTTGGTTGGTAAGTGTTTGGTAAATATAATAAAATCCTGAGAGGCTCTTTACCTTTATGTTTGAAACGTGAAGTTTACAATCAATGCATTCTGCCAGCAATAATCTCCGGATGTGAGACTTGGAAACTAATGAAGGTGATGGAAACAAAGCTAAGGACTGCAGAGAGGAGAATGGAAAGATCAATGATGGGAATAACACTGAGAGACTGAAAGAGAGCAAATTTGGTGAGAGAGAGCAGACTAGAGTGAAAGATATTGTGGAGGCAGTAAAAGAGAGGAAGTGGAATTGGGCAGGTAAGTTGGTGTGAATGACTGATGAGCAATGGAGCAAGTGTGTTACTGAATGGACACTGCGAGATGGGAAGCGTGGAAGAGGGAGACCAGACAGAAGGTGGAGAGATGAGATCGAGAGGTTTGCAGGAGTGACATGGCAGAGATTGGCATGGTTGTGTGAATCATGGAATGCTATGAAGGAGGCCTTTGTTCAGCAGTGGACTCAGGATGGCTGATTTGATTGATTGACCTTAGTTCAGGCATGGTGGTATAATGAAGTTGTGCAGTTTGTCATTTGGAGCTAGCAGGCAATGAGTAGTGTTGATGGTGGAGCAATCCTTCACATCATATGATCTAAGTGGCAGATACATGCTGTTCATCATGTGATGTATGTCTCAGTTGATGGGTTAAGAAAAACAGAAGTACTGTAAGTTCTATATCACCACTAACTCTAGTCCTCTTCAGCAGATAGACACAAAGAGATGAGAAAGATAATATGTATATAACAGACATAGATAAGGGTCTTGATGAGTTCCCTCTCCTATGTTTTTCATGTCTTTGTATCTGTTAAAAAGTACCACAGATAGTGATTGTAACATTCAAAACTCAAAGTACATCAGTTTTTCTAATCTCTCATAGTAGATTGTGTGTGTGTATATATATATATATACATATATACATATACAGATGCTCCTCTACTTACGTTCATTCGTTTTATGTTTTTTCGATTTTACGTTTGAACTGACTGTAAATTTTTTTTTTTTTTTTTTAGTGAATTTTTTAGTTTAGCGCACTTCGTAGTTCAAACGATACTTACGCATGATGCTGCATCCATTGTTTTCATGGCATAAACGACAGACTGAACGTGCCTTGCCTCCTCCCGCTCCTCCTTATCCTTCACCATCTCAATTTATGTTGCTTGAATTTAATTTATTTGAAATTAATGTTATTATTTTACAATGTTATGTTTATAACTAATGATTTTGGGGTGTTTTATAAGATACGGTAATAGAATTTACGGATGTATAGTACAGTAACAACTTAGGTTCATTTTCACGTTACGTTCGGCCGTTCAGAACCTAACTAAAACGTAAGTTGAGGAGCGTCTGTATATATATACATATATATATATATATATATATACAGTACATATATATATATACAGTATATATATATATGTATATATATATATTATATATATACATATATATTGTATATATATATATATATATATATAATATATATTATATACATATATATATATATATATATATATATATATATATATATATATATATATATATATACAAAGAGCTAAGATGGGAGGGGTGAAAAAGGTGAAGGGGAGTGAAATGGGTGGGTATAGTTATGTGCCCCTGACTTAGCTACCTCCCATGTAAGGGGGAAAAACTTGTGGTACATATATATATATATATATATATACAGTAGTGGGATTCAGCTGGTTCTTACCTATTCGCTAGAACCGGCTCACGCAAATTTGTCAGTTCGGCGAACCGGCTAACTGGCGAACCGACTAGTTGCTCAGCTGGTCAGTGGTCTTCTGCATCTCATCCAATAAGTACCGGGACGGTATGTTTCGTAACTTTCGTTAGTGATTTATTGCATAGTTTATTTACACAAGTGGTTACCAGTTTTTTTTCATGTATATAGTGCTTGGTTTCTCTGTATATTTGTGTTATTAAACTACATTTTATTATAATTATGGACATACATACACGTACTCTCATACACACTCCTTAGGCCTACCCACACAAACATGTTTGTTTATAAATAACACAAATGCATTGCACACATGCACACACATACTCATGTACATGTACACATATGCACACGTGTAAGCACATACATAGCCTACACATGCACACACTACCCCCACACAAACATGCATCCGTAAAAAAATAAATACACCTGCACTAGGTTGCCCAAATCGAATTTTTTGATCACGAGACTAACTATAGGCTGGCACCCAGGCCTATACCCCATTTTTTTTTCCACCTGACAATTTTTCAGGTTTTTCGTATGTAAATATTTGAATATTTTTTACGTTTGGCAGCCAGAGATGCATTTTAAATATAATATTGTTAGTTTTCCATATTTCTAGTTAGAATATTTAATTGATAACAATAATATAAAGAAAATGTGGCTAAGAAGAGGTTGCAAATTAGTGTCAGATGGAAATACACCGACTATAACAGAACCGGCTGACGAAAAATTTGAATCCCACTACTGTATATATATATATATATATATATATATATATATATATATATATATATATATCTTTTCCAACCACATATCACTTTTAATTCCGTACCATCGCAAACAAGACTGAGAATCGCTCGAAGGAGGCATCCATGGAAATTGAAACGTAGATGAGCCAAGGATTCGAACCCAGCTAACCCTTAACAAAATTAAATTGGGTTACGTCAATGTAACTTTGTTACGGGTTAGCTGGGTATGAATCCTCGTCTCGTCTACGTTTCAATTTCCACGGATGCCTCCTTCGAGCGATTCTCAGTCTCGTTTGCGCTGGTACGGAATTAAAAGTGATATGTGGTTGGAAAAGATATTAATTGATCACTGGGAACCATTCAGTGTGTATGTGTATATATATTATATATATATATATATATATATATATATATATATATATATATATATATATATATATATATATATATATATATATATATACTGTATATATCTTGGCCTCTGGTGCCTCTTATCTAGGCACCAGGAGGTGGCAAGATAACAGGGAGAGAAGAGGGTGGAGGGGAGAGGAGTATGTAGGGGATGGAATGGGTGGGAGCAGTTTCTATGTTTTTGTTTTTTGGCTACCTCCCTTGTAAGGGGGAAAAAACCTTTGGTATATGTATGTGTGTGTATATATATATGTATATGTAAGTGGAGTAGGAAATGCAGGAGTCTTAGTCTGAGTTTATTCCTGACTAGTTTTGCAGGTATGCTTTGAAAAAGCATACTTGCAAAACTAGTCAGAAATAAACTCAGACTAAGATTCATGTGTTTCCTACTCCACTTATGTCAAAGTGTCAGAATGTGTCAACATATATATATATATATATATATATATATATATATATATATATATATATATATATATATATATATATATATATATATATATATATGTGCATGTGCCTTACAAGAAAACTATGGACAGCACAAAGCCTGAAGAAGAATAACTAGCACTCATAAACCACATTCTTCACAATAGAGCAGATCATGAGAATGATAAATACACAGTTCCATGCCAAAACCCCTCAGACCACTCACCCTTCACAACTCATCACACAAGCACAGCTCCAACAGGACACAAGAAAACAACCTCAGCAGCATAGTACCCAAATATGTATAGCAACCTAACCCAATACCCTTCAGCACATAAGTTGCTCACTTATAGAAGGAAAAATACCAGAAGACTGGAAAAATGCTAGCATTGTACCAATAAACAAAGAAGAACCAACTAACTATAGACCGGTCTCACTAACAAGCACTATAGCCAAAATTTGTGAGAAAATGATCAAGAATAGATGGGTAAGTCACCTGGAAGATTATAATATAATAAACGCAAGACAGTTTAGGTTCAGACAGGGAGTTGTGCTGTTTTTGATAGTACTTCTGCTATCATTTGAGACCTTAATTTGATTGTTAGTGGCCTATATTGTTTTTCTTTAGAGTACCACCCCCATCCCAAGTACCTTTTCTATCTCTTTGTCCATTTCCTGTCCCTCCTCTTGTATCTCTTTCAGAATTGCTTTTGCTATTTCTTTCTCGTCTCTTCTCTTTGGTATCTAGATACATTGTATTTTTCTTTAATACCATAAACTACACAGTGGTGGGCAGCGATAAATTTTGCGATAAAGCGATAATGATAAAGTGATAAATTAGTCCTGTAACGATAAAGCGATAAATTTCCAAGATACCTTTAAGCAATAAGCGATAAATCCTGCGATAAATAAAAAAATACTCTATATTTGGTACTTATGCATTTAAAAACCTCTTTTTTACACTTAAAACACCATATCTGTTTGCTGCGTAACAATGAGCCTGTAACCTCCCGCTGTAATGGTTTTTCGTCTTCTACTTTATCGCTGGATTTATCGCAGGAAATTTGAAAGCAATAAATATAAGCGATAAATTTTTCCAGTTAAAGTGATATTGTCGCTTTACTTATCGCAACGCCCACGACTGAAACTACAAAGCACTTTTTATTATCCACCGTGTCTCTGACCCAAATTTCTTTGTCCTGAATCACTTTGAATACTGTTTCTTCAGCGTTTTCTTCCATTTGTTGCTGTGCTATTTCTTTAAAAGTTAATTTTTTATTCTCTTGTTCCACTTTCCATTTATTTTTGTATTTCTTAGAGATCTGCCTCTTTAATTGTTTCTCCAACTTTCTCAGTTACTGCTTGTATTTGTTCTTTCACTTTTTTTTAAAGCCTCATTTTTTTTCTTCATTTTTCATTCTTTCATTTTCACTTCTGACATTATTTGAATAATTTTTTGGATCATTTAGCTCCATGTTAGTCTCGTCATTAGCTCTTAGTTGGTTCACCTTTCTGTACATTGCCCTGTAATCAGCTTTCAGATCCATTAGTCTATCAAGTGGGCAATATCCTGATATCTTAAACATTTTTATAAGTTTCTCTTTCCAATTCTAAATCTCAACCTATTATTCCACTTTCTTTTATAAACCCTGAAAATGCATTATTATCCAAGATTTCTTTGGTATAACCTCCTACAGTGCTTCCACTTTGCTTACATCTAAAAATCTCTTTGTTGGTTCACTTTTTTGTCTTTCTCCTTTATCATTCTCCATTTTGTGTATTTAACACAAATGCTAATACTCAATTTTATCATTTTGGTCACTCAATATACACAACTCACTTCCCATTTGTAAATACAACTAGATGTTTCCTTCGAACTTATTGAAAAAGCACTGTACATCAGAGCTCGTTTCTAGCCGTCCATTCCTGCCTCTGGCTTGTGCTCGTATGTATTTATCTAGTTGTATTTACCTAGTTGTATTTTACGGGAAGAGAGCTATGCTCGTAGTGACCCACTTTTGTATCTCTCAGCATCCAGCTTGATCTTAAAATCTTGTATAGTTTTTGTGTGTGTACACACACACACACACACACACACACACGGCTGTCTCGAACAGAGGCTGCAGCAGATCCGAGGTGAATACACACACACACACATATATATGTATATATATATATGTTGTGTATGTTTCTTATGACAGATTGAACATTTTTAGAAGCTCCGCCGTGGGATACGAACCCTGACCCGTGCGTCGAATATCACGAGGTCAAGACGTTAGCAACTATGCTACATGGTGATGGTTCAAAAGGACTGTACTAGTCCCCGACCACGCTTCACGTAACATTGGAAGCGTGGTCGGGGACTAGTACAGTCCTTTTGAACCATCACCATGTAGCATAGTTGCTAACGTCTTGACCTCGTGATATTCGACGCACGGGTCAGGGTTCGTATCCCACGGCGGAGCTTCTAAAAATGTTCAATATATATATATATATATATAACCTATATTGATAGCTGAAATTTATCTTCTTCACACCACTAATTTCAAATTGAACTATTCTGTTAACACTCATAACAGTCATAAATTGGAGTCCAGTATGATGTCTAAACATGAACTTCATAATCATTTATCAGGCTTTTACGAAATATAGCTGTATAGGCCAACTTGCCCACAATTCCATATGAATGTATGTATGCCAACTACACAAAGTAAGCATACATGTACAATTATGGACTTGGCCAACTTTAGAGTCCTGCATCTCTTTGTTACTTTGTAAGTATGATTATTATTTTATAATTTTCTGTAGTGGAATTAGGGCTAAATTTGACCAGTAATATATACTGTAGGTCACATATTTCCTTGACACACTCAGATTGACCTCCAGATATCTGTCTTGGGATCCACGACTCTGAAAGTTAGCAAAACAGGTGACTATGCATAAACTCCTGAGCTTATCTAGTGTAATTCAATAACTGGAGTTTGTCTTCTTACATCTCTCATTTCAGAGTGACCTAACAGTCTGTGCATTCATAAGTAGTAATAAATATTTCAAATACATATCTGAATAACAATAATCATCAAGGGTTATGGTCTATGTATACAAAGCTGACCTCAGTTGGTACATCTGTACAAGCCTATTTCCCTTCAGTTAATATATGTAGAAGCATACCTTGTTATACTATTGGGTTCCATTCTATGAAAACAAATCATAAGATGATGAGTTATATAATTACCACTACTGGTATTTTAGAAGCTCTGGCCTAGGATTTGAACCCTGACTTGTACCAACATAATCATTAAGCCAAGGTGCTAGCAACTGAGCCATGAACAATGTTACAGTTGCTAGCATCATGGCTTTGTGATTATGTCAGCACAAGTCAGGGTTCAAATCCCAGGGTGGAGCTTCTAAAATCCATTTGTCCTAAAAATGTGCAATTATCAATATATTGGAAAAATAATGTTGTGTTCCCAGGCATATAAATATAACCTTAGAAATCTCAAAATACTTTAATTCTATTTAAAATGTAACGAAAAGTTTTAAATGATCAAATAGAATATAGATGCTTTTTCCATGCTAATACTTTTGGACTTTTTTTTTTTTTTCTTGAAACCCACAAGGAAATCAAAGATCGTAATAGTGAACGTATTGAATAGGCGAAAACGTTCAGTATTCCGAACTTTGATTTTCTTATGGTTTCAAGCAAAATATCTTTATTCACATGTTTTATGTGATTACTGTTGCACTTTTGGACATATGTTAAGATACATTTATTTTTTTCATAGTCTAGGATATTTTCTCATTGAAAAGAAAGAAAAACTAACAGTCATGAGACAAAACATTCAGTGCTCCTGGATGCTGATTGGCACAGTAGAAAAGCCAAGTAATGAATTGAAGTGGAAAGCCATAATGCATATGAAAAGTGAGGAAAGATTTGCCACTTAGATTTTTTTCCATTGGTGTTTTTCTCAAATGTGTTTTACTTAACATCTAATAGTTGACTTCCTGCCTTCTTGTGTAGGAAAAAATTATATATAAAAAAAAAAATGCATATGTGGTATATAGATCAATGTATGTTATCACATGCATCTAGAACTTCACCGGCCTGGCGGAGTTCTGTATATTTTGTTACTAAGTATAGTTAGATGTTAGATATCACTAAAATTCTTTGCATGTAATTATTTTTATTATTACTCCTAAAATTATCATCATTGTTATTCTTTTTTTTTTTTTTACATATATCCCCATGAAATGTCTGTTATGATCAGGCAGTTTAGTAACATCCATATTTCTTAGTAGGCAGGTACATTGGCACAATGAGGTCAGCACAGGCCAGTTAATGTACAAAGGTCTCTGCTGCACATCATGGTGTTACCGTTGTACAATCAGAATTGCACAGCAACAATATTTGTTTACAAGCAAACACATATATGAAGTGCTGTTTTGATTTTCATAACACAACCAATACATGCCTACTATTATGTGCATAGTGCATTTATGTTCAGTTAGGCTTTCCTTACTATTGCAAGCTCATGTGTGGTGTTTTCACAGAGAAAGCAGTTGTGTTATGATAATGAAAGAGATAACATTAAATGACAAAAAGTTGTATGCATCCAAGATTGTATCATCAAATTTGACAAATTATATGATGGTTCTGAGTAGAGAAGTTCACAGATTATATAAACAACCAATACTGTAACAATATAATGAGGTATGCTTATATATATAACATGTACATATTGAACATCCTGTACAGTGTGAGGGTAGCATCCTTGCCATGTTGTAAAAATCTCACAGCCAAGGGTTTGATTCCCAGTGGCAAAGCTATTCAATCGAAATGTTGTAACTTCACATGCATGTGTATGTACTATATATACATTATATGCATATATACATATATATATATATAATATATATATATATATATACATATATATATATATATATATATATATATATATATATATATATATATATATATATATATATACTTTCTATTAAATATGACAACATACTCAGCATTGGTGATCCTTTTCTTTAGGCTTTCTTCTCTTCTATTTCCTTCTCTAAATAAGGTAGATAATACACAGTATTCCTGAATGAATCCATGCTTGTTTGGATATAAAAACTAACACATTACAACAAGTATTACAAATGGTAACATTTACCTTATTCAGAGAAGAAAATAGAAGAGTAGAAAGTCTAGAAAAAAGATCACCAACGCCAAGTATGCTGGGATTTTTAATAGAAAGTGTATTGTTGAAAATCTGTTCCCAAAAAAAAAAAATATATATATATATATATATATATATATATATATATATACATATATATATATATATATATATATATATATATATATATATATATATATATATATATAGGTATAGGTATACTGGGAGCAAAAGTAATCACCTGAGTCAATTCAAAACATTAGGCATAATAAGTCCTTTGAATTGAGACTGGTGTTTAATCTTTTTCCTATTATGGATCCCAGACTCCAGATCTTCATGCATTATACATATGTTACACATAGATGTGTGTGTATGAATAAATTTACTCATGTGGGACCAATGATAGGTACCTGCTTGTGGTGGCCCTGTAAGCTGGACAGTGGAGCTGCCCATTTTCAAAAATCCATCAAGCACTTTACCTCCATCAGATGTAGCCCAGAAGGACTGACACTTGGTCTTTGGACTGAATCCAATATTTACATCAAATTTGGCTATATTTTCGACTTTGTCATACATAGAACCAACAACTGACAACTGGTCCCATATTTCTACTACTTTAACCCATTCAACTCCGATGACAAGATTCCTTGTCATTTGGTCAAATAAAACAAAAAATCATAAAACACCAAAATGTTTGATCAAACACCAGAAAAATATGACGTCAGTCCTCGCATGAAGCGAGGACTGACGTCATATTTTTCTGGTGTTTGATCAAACATTTTGGTGTTTTATGATTTTTTGTTTTATTTGACCAAATGACAAGACATCTTGTCATCGGAGTTTAATGGGTTAAGCCAGCAATGTAGAAACAGTTCCACACCAATACATTACAGACAACAGTCCAAAGTGTCTTCCCAGAGAGATCTATGGGAGGCTCTGAGGACCAGTGCCAGCTGCTCTGGGCTGCAGGTCTTCCATGTGAAACTTGAGATAACAGTTGTTTATGTATGTGTGTGTATGTGTATTCACCTAATCATAGTATATAGGGAAGGAGCAACATTCATAGGGTCCTGTGTCTACCTTCCAAATACCATGTCTAGCTTCAAATATATATGTGTGTGTGTGTGTGTGTGTGTGCATGCATGAATGCACCCATCCTACACCCATCATAACTCCATTTGTCTCTCTAATTTTGGTTCTTCATAGGTAAAGGGTTATCCCCAGCTACTGCTCGAGTTAGAGGTAATGTATGTATGTATGTATATATATTATATATATATATATATACAGGTAGTTCTCAATTTATCCAATATATAGTAACCTAGAGGCATCATGTAAATAAGAAATTGCATAGATTAAACTAGGGGAGGGGGCTGAGAGGGAATGTCAAAGAAGAAAAAAAAAATTGACCTGAGTTGTGTTGATTCAAACAAATCGCACAATTCAAACAAAATGTATTATTTCATCAATTGTGTTAAACCAAATGTCCATAGAATAAACTCATGAATTAAGAACTACCTACCTATATTTATATATATATATACATGTATATATATGTGTGTGTGTGTGTGTGTATTTACCTAGTTGTACCTAGTTGTATTTTACAGGAAGGGGAGCTATGCTTGTGGTGTCTCGTCTTCATATCTCATTTTATCTAAACTATTTTTAAATTCATGTATTGTTTTTGCACACACCACTTTCTCATCTAACTTGTTCCAACTGTAATTGTGTGTGTGTGTGTGTGTGCACGTGTATTTTACCTAGTTGTATTTACCTAGTTATATTTTACGGGAAGGGGAGCGTGTGTGTGTGTGTGCATGTGCGTGTACAAGTTTAACCACTTGGAAGAGAAACAACTGAAGCAGAATGCTTTCATGTGTTGCATTGTCAATGAAGAGATATATACAAAATACAAAGAAGCCAAATATAATAGGGAAAAAGGAATGTGGGCATGAGGGGGGGTTCCTTTTTCCCTACTGTTATATTATGCTTGTTTGTACTCTATATGTATTTCTGCACTGACAATGTGATACACCAAAGTGCTCTGCTTCAGTTGTTTCTTTTCAAAGTGGTTATCCTTCCATTTTTAGAAAATATAGTGTCAGTGTTTTTATTGCATATATATATATATATATATATATATATATATATATATACATATATATATAATATATATATATATATATATATATATATATATATATATATACATATATATATATATATATATATATATATATATATATATTTACACACATATATATATATTTACACATATACATACATGTGTGTATATCCAACATTCATTTTGCAGTACTTTCATCAGTGTGCAAAACATGATAAATGAACATTTTCTCCATAAACCTCTGCTATAATGCTGAGTTGATAAGCTGTTGCTCATGTAGTACAAGCATTGAAAACAAGGACCTAAATCATCATACCTTTGAAAGGTTAATCTAGACAGCCAATGTTAATGTCATTTCAACTTCAATGTGACTTCTAGAATAGCTTACTAGAGTATATATACACATG
The DNA here is from genome assembly GCF_046742065.1 of Oratosquilla oratoria. Lineage (NCBI taxonomy): Eukaryota > Metazoa > Arthropoda > Malacostraca > Stomatopoda > Squillidae > Oratosquilla > Oratosquilla oratoria. The sequence goes on from NC_134788.1 coordinate 51,616,042, forward strand.
TGTAATGCATAATATATGGCTATTCTTCTGTACTGTACTCAATTTCAAATATGTGTGTGCATACATTCAAGTACACATACTACAGATTTTTTATTTAAAAGATCTTTTTCTAATCTAAATTTGAAAATGAACTAACAGATATCTACACATTTAGCAGTAATCATACAAAACTTGCAACAATTTGGTAGACTCCATAAGTGAATTCCTCTTCAGTCTGTACATTCCTTTGTAATCTGAAGCAACTGTGCATGTATTGCTGAACAGTTATTTTACAGTTTTCTATAACCTCTTCTCTTGGTCACATTGGTAGTGATAATTTTTGGTTTTTATTCTGTCTAAAATGTTGACACCAATGAAAACCTTTAGTATGGAATGTAATATATACATATAAACAGAAGCTCAATATATTGAACTCCACTTTAGCAGAAACTCCACTTGGTGAAGTCTAGCTCTGCTATTTTTTTGCTTAATTTGAGGCAAAGTTCTACTAAATTGGAAGAAATTTCACTACAATGTGCCATACTTGTAATCTTGAAGGCTTTAGTGAATAATCACTTTATTTAGTGGATATATTCTGCAAAATTGAGGATAAGATCTACTAAATGGAGGAAGTTTGGTTTAACAAAATTTCATTTAACAGAGTGGAGCTTGTCTGAAATAATTCATTAAATTGAGTTTCTAATGTGTCTGTATGTATATATATGTATATATGCATATATAACCAAAATCTACTTTAGCAAATTATGCTCAGGGGCTAAAAGGCGGAAGACATCCTAAGTAACAGTATGGATAAAAGTATGAACCAATTGAAGATAAAATCCCATAAGAGAGGAACAATCATGGTACTTTACCAATTCACAAATAGAAAAATACGTAAGGGAAGAGGGTTATAAGATCTTTCAGTGCAAGTAAAGTATTTACTGGTCAATAGTTGCTGAAGGTATACAGACAAGGGATAAAATTTGTCAAAGTCTTTCAACTTATGGCTAAATGACCACAAAAACTTTAATTCAAAGGAGTGTGGTGGACAAGAAGAGTTTAAAGACTGTTCATGAAAAGATTTGATAAGGAGAGTGGTTTTGTATACTCCCTTTCTCAGGTTTGAATGAAGTCTTTCTACAAATGAGATGCTCACAGGCAACTTAAAAACGAAGTCAGTAGCAACAATTTTGAAGGTGGCACAAAAACAATTTTATGAAAAATACATCTGCTATAGTTTAGTTTGCCTGTGAAAAAAAATTGAATTTTCAGTGATAGAAGGGAAAAATATATGTGTGTGTATATATATATATATATATATATATACACACACACACACACATATGTATGTATGTGTGTGTTTTGAAGATCTGGAAGATTGTCCATTGGAGAAGTAGCAAAACTGAGTCTTTGAGGTATCAAGAGTTTAAAAATCGAGAAATTTTGTTGCTAAGCTTTGAGAAATGTGTGTTCTACTGAGCAAGGTTCTTCATTGGTGTGAGGAAAAGAACAAGACAAACTGTAGGAAGTTGAAGGATAGAAATGAAGCAGCTTCCCTTGTTAGGTAGCACTAAAGTAAAATTCTTTAAAATGATTTGGGGGGATTCAATCCAGACTTAATCATAGGATTAAGTTGAGTGAAAAAAGTCTTTGTAAGATATGTGCATGAAACTGCAAGTTTGCTGTCAGATTAGAAAATATAGGAAGTGATATTGCTTGAAATGTTTGGCCAAGTGCCAAAAATTGTGCAAGGTTTTTGATGTAAGAGTCTGACAACTTCTGCTAATGTATGCATTTTTGGCAAATCAGAGAACAGATTTTGTTTCATTTTAGGGAAAACCAAACATCCTATGATCATCAGCTATTTGAAGGAGACAGCAATATTCATAATTCACTTCCTATATTTGATAGTACAATAACAATGGAATAAATGACTCAATATCTGAAATGATTACCTCTGTAATGTGATGTGCTGAGGGATCCAGGTAATTCACTATCCTTATATTGGATAGAATAACAGTACGCAAGATGTATAGAAAAAGAATGGAGCACTAATGTCTCAATACCAAAAATTACTTTTCAATGTAATTGTATATGCTCAAAAGATCCTGGAAATGCAAGAAAATAGTAATCTTTCTTTGGGATTAAGAAAAAATAGGTACTCCCCCCAAAGCCTACTCTGACAGTATGAATAAAATAAATCACGGGGAGCTGCAGTGGGGTAATAGAACTAGTAACAGTTATAAAGCTTGTAATGGAAATGAAAATCTGGCAGACTAAATTGAAATTTTGATGTCAAGGATACAAGATGTTGGGTCTATTTTCAATGTCAGCAGAAGTAGGTGCAGGGTACATACCAAGATGTTCTAAAGGTTGATCATTAAAAAAAAGAGGTTGGTATTGATGATTACAGTCTTAAAATGTAAGTATCAGAGTGGGCAAGGATGTGCACTTGACTAGATAATTAAAAAGTTCTAAATCTATGTAAGATGAAAGAAGATAAAATTCACACAAATATTAACATGAAGAAAGAAAGCTAAGTTTTAGCCAGAGGGGCAAAAATTTGAAGGAATCAAGGTCAAGTATACAAAAGATATTGAATTCATTGTGCTTATGGAAACAATCTGACAGAAAGTAAAAAGGAATAAAGTACAGGTTAATTGGTATGCTAAAACAAGTGTGGGCAAGAATGAAAACATAATTTTGATGAGAGGTGGTAATTCATAGGTGAAAATTTACTATAAACTGTGTATAATATATTAATATGATATAAGGAGCTTCAGTATGTCTTCCGGAGTCAATAACAATTCAAGGAATATATATAGGTGGAACTTGGTCTTTGTTATGTTTGTAAACAAATTCCTCCCTCATCATTGTGAATGTTATACTTGAACAAAAGATTTTTTTTCCATGCCATAACTATGCCAAAGAGGAAGTTCCCTTGTTACATATTTTTTTTATTATCAAAAGAAATCTAAAGATTACATGTAACAAATATTGCATTCCTTCACCATTGCATACAGTGATCTCATCATGATTCCTAAAACCCTTCAACACAGTGATATCCTTTACAGATTTTGTCATGGGACATGCCATACAGTTCCCTTCAGCTGAAGGGCCATCACCATACTCAGGGGTTAAGACTATCTTAATGATCCCTTTATTATGGTGATGTCCTACACAAGTTTTATCCTGTCCATCACAAGATGATTGAATTCAGTTTATGGGCTTCATCATGCTGAAGATGCTTAGACTTCTCGGTTAATGCTTTCTTTATGGGAATGCCCAATAACACTTAGACAGTGGGGGATTTCCCTCAGCTGAATAAATTTGCCTGACAATAGCCATGATGTATAAGAATGATAACCACCATCCACAGGTTGAAGATAGGTCATGATACCTAAATGGCAAAGGCTCTGCCAAGATTGGATAAAATGGTGATAAGAGACAAAAGCATGATAATATATATATAGAGGTATATGTATATATATTTCAGAAATTTACAAGAACAAGTGAAAATAAATTTGCAGAAAACCACTGGAAAATAAAGTCTGAAAACTTGTGTCTATTTTAGACAAAAATTATTCTTATTCACCAGTGGTTTTCTACAAGTATTATGTATTCAAATAAAAGCCACTGTTTGTGAATCAAGGATACATATTTGGGCTAACAAGAGGCATTTTCATTCATCTAAAGAGGTATCTTTACACAGGAATTCAATGGCCAAATTTAGCTTTACATCCTAAATATTTCCATGAGATTTTTTTTTCATTTACACTAATAATATTGGTGCTACATTTATCAATATTCTAATATTATTATTGTTCTTATAATAATCTTTGCCATCATCATTACTATTACTTTTTCTGTTTTTCTGACATGCAGTTTCCATCCAGTTTGTAAAATATGGGTTAAATAAAAGAAACTATTGTGTATGAATTGTGTGAATTTTAATAGATACCACATTACATTTATATCCAATGTTAGTCTTAAAAAATGCTCCCTTATACATTATGAAATTATAGGAAAAAAGTTCTGATCACCAAATGGAATGTATACAGTTTTTTGTATCAAGAAACATTAAAAAAATGCAGTAAGCAGTCCAAAATACTGAATGAACTGGTATTGTCTACTCAAACATTTATTGAATACATTAGATTTTTTTCAACTGAAAATTACAAAACACACAAGGTTCCATGCATTATGTATGAGGAATACCTTTCTGTGAAGGTGTGAGGCCATACAACTTTAGTTTTCATTTACCAAGTCGTCTTTTGACCATAACTGGTTATTCTCAAGGAAGAAAGTTTACAGAAATGGGAGACAACTGGGTATATATACACTGGCATAGGACAAGTTTCAATGTTAACTTTGGACACAGTTGTCACTGTAAGGTGAACTGTGTTATGGTAAGTCTGGATGACCAGGTAAGGAGGATTTTGTGGATTAAAGTGACAATCCACACTACATTTGCCAATAAACACATGATGTGTTTTCTATGGTTTGGGGAAGTGGTAGATTCTACATAAACTCAACCTCCTAGGATTTTGGGGACCTATGTCCACCTTCATACCCCAATTCCTAATCCATAGAACATTCTAAGTCTATATAGGAATAATCCTATCCTCACCATATACTTGACAAAGAGTCCCAAAAGAAATGTCCTCAGCATTCTTCTTTTCACCATAGCAAATAATTATGTAACAAAGCAAAATCCTTCCTAAAATAACTGTCAACCTCTGTCATTAGTCTAGCACTGTGTCAGAACCAAAGGTACTCATACCAACCACCTCCAAAAACCATAACTTGAGTTAACCAATGGGTTATGGATTCATTTCTCCACCTCAAAATCAATTAGTGCATTTCTTTAGATAATGTTGCAAAGATATTCCATCAATACAATTAGGAAACCTTGCCCTCCCAATGGTAGCACTAACATGATTTCTGGCCCTGATCCTCAACAATACTCACCTGGACTTTCCACCGTAAACATCGAAAAGTATGTGTGAATTTTTGAATTATCAGAGTTTGACATCCAAGCGGATGTGGCAGAATCATGTAATTGTTCTTGTGTCCTCTGTAAAATAAAGCATATATATATATTTTTTTTTATAAAGTGTACCATTCTGGTGGCTTCTAGATGATACAAATCATTGTAGATACATTTCAGTATGTTGTCATAGTTGGTGGAGCAGCTGGAACAAAACATAACATTGATACACAACATCGTAGCTGAGGCAGAGCAACCCTAGTCTTCAAAGATGCATTTCCTATTGGCGTTGCTTCTGCAATGACTACTAAACATAAGCAACAAATATCTCTGATCTGTCACATGACTTGAAGTATCGCCACCACTGAATCATCTCACCAGTTACATCAACTTCCTCTTCAACAGAGGAGTTCTACTCATCTGAGTTCAGAGTTCACTAGAAAAAAGCAGGGAGATGACCAAAACGCCCCATTGATTCCAAGAGAAAAGAGAGGACTATGGTAACAACAGAAGCACCCTTCTAAAATCAAAATATATATACAGCAGTGAAAGAAACTTGTTTGGCTTGGTAAACAGATGGAGCTTTGAGTTGTGAGAGGATATCTTCATACCTTGTTGAAGAGTGATGTTTGGGCCTGACTTCACTGTACCATTCAATATGACATAGCCAGTGAGCTTGGCAGATGAGTGAATAATGACCCTTGCTTTTACCCTGTCATGTACTTCTCCATGATGCCCATGAAGCTCTTCATGTTCATATTTTTTTATGGAGAGACATGTCTTATAGCCACCACATTGACCCATAAACCAGAGAAATATTTGAATTGTGGAAGTGTTGATCAGTTTATGATGTTCTATGTATCATATGTGGTACTAAATCTAGAACACATGGTGTATGTTATAAGACAAATTTTGCATTGGTATTGTTTTAGTTTAATGTGGTGATATGAATGTTGGCAGCTTCATATGGTTCAGTTGTGCTGGGCCACCAGCATCTACCGTGGGATGAGAGCTGCCAGAGATTTCCATCTTTTGACCCCACCATAATGCACCTTTGCTGACGGACTTCTGTGAGTAGTGGTAAGAATTAGGTGGGAGGGGAATTTTATCTATGACTAAATATTCTGTCGCTCTTAGTCACTCCTTCACAGAGTCAACTTCTCCAGTGAGAGCACATCCCCAGGGTCCCCACAAGGTGATGAGGCAGTAATTGCCTTCTAGAGGGGAGGAACACCTAACATCTTGACAGGGAGAAAAGGGTTTGTCTCTTCCTTTTGAAGGATTCTGTAGGGTATGACCATTGTGTGGATGGTCCTTTGTAAAGAGCTGCTTGGGCATGTACATCATGGGGTAGTTGTGTTAATGTTTTGGGGAAGGAGAGGTATTATTGATGGGCGGGGCAATGGAGAGAGGGGTGCATTGGGATTCTGAGAATGAGGAACTTGATATTGGTAAGTCATAATTTATTCTATACAGGTCTGAGGATATTTGAGGTTCAAGAGACACATGGCAGGTGGCGAGCAAGTGTCACAAGGCTCTACAGGATTGGTTCTTCATGTGGAGGGTTTCTGTGGATTTTGATTGTGGGGATTGGCGTAGGGCTTATTTCAGCATGGGCATCATAGTCTGAGGCAGCATAAACCCCAATGGCAGGGAGAGTGGGGTCGAGATATTTAGAACATACGAATGAAGGTTACTGTCAGAGACCATCAAGCCTATACAAGGCAGTTCCATGTCCATTTCCAACTGTCATCCCTATCCATAAATTTGTTTAACCTTTTCTTAAAACAATAGTTTCAGTGCTCACTACATGGTTACTAAGTCTATTTCATTTGTTGATCACCCTGTTGGTCAATCAGTTCTTGCCCTCTTTCTGTCTTAAATCTAAAATATGCCCAATTTAAATCCAATACTGCGAGTCCTGCCTGTTGTCTTATGATTCTGCAGCACCCTTGTAGCCTTTGATCCACTTGAACCCCAGCCACCCTAGTGTTTGAAAAAGGACTACTTTTGGTGTTGCTTTTGATATGGAGAGGTTACAAGTGTGATGTGCTCCTCATACTGTATTATTTATTATATTGTTTCAGAGAGTTGTCATCATTGAGCAGTGGGGTGGAGGAGGGTTCACAGTAGTGTGTGGTGGGCTAGTGAGATCTGGGTTTGGTTATATAGTGGGATGGGGAGGACCTGAGTGGGTCGTGTGATGGATCCTTATGCACTTGCTTGGTGGGGCTGCTTGGGTGAGAGTGTTAGGAGGGAGTTGTGTTGGGGTGATGAATTGTAGTGCCTCTGTATATTTGATTTCTGGTTCAGCCATCACTGATCTGACTCAGGTTCTCAGAAACCGATTTGCTCCAAGCCTTGGAGGCAGAGGACTTTGTGTTCAAAGCAGTACATTATGCAGTGTGGAGAGAAGATGCCCATTCCTGTTAGACATCGATGCTGTTGCTTAGTATGCCCAAAGTGCTGACAGTAACATGGACATTGACCAGATGAAATTTGGGAATCAGTATCAGTGTGGAATCTTTGCACCATATATTATTATTTCATTATTTTTCCTTATTCTAAAATCTCATTGAAGAATTCTGATTGTGAAGGATTTAGTAGGAGCAGGAGTGGTAATTCCTTCCACTATGGTGTTAAAGATGGCATGTGGCTTATTTTTGACCCAGATACCACCAAGAGTTGAGAGGAACTGAATCCTTCATGTTACACTCATCCTTGTGATCGGATCCAAATTTGGCGGGGTTTTCCAAGTGAAGAGATGAAGTCCCTCTTTGCTTAGGAGCACTGTGCAGCAAGGGATGCACTTCATCTAAGTATTGGTTGTGATGAGGGCTGGAAGAGTGGGATAAGTTAAGGAATGTGATGTTTAGTGGGAAAGAGCAGCCTCCACTAGGAGGTGTTCTGTTGAGGCAGCAGTGGAGGAAGTTAAAACCAGTATGTCATCAAACTGGTTTAGGTTAGGGGATGGGGTTCATTGCCCTATTGCTGGGCATGGGGGGGACAGGATAGCAGAAGAGGGCTTGTTAGATTTAGTAAGTATGCCAATCCATCCCTTCATTTGTCAGATATTTATTGCTGTGGCTGCAGACTGGGTAACACTGCTAAAATACAGTTCCCCAGTCATGAGAAAGATAGGTATATTATGTTTAGGGCACCTTTTTTCTAGCTCCTTAGGTGGGATAAGCAGAATGGATCCTAAAAAGAGCTGCTCAGATGTATTCTGCCAAGTAGCATTGCTGTCTCAACTCTCAGTATCAGAAGACCTGCATCCCACCTTTGGGTTGCGACTAGAGGCTTCCAGCCCTGTCTCCACTGTCACACACTAGCAGGACTTGTGTTAGTAAAGGGAAAAATTAATTTATTGTGACACTGAGCTATGACAATATACTGTCAGTCAGTCACTATTTCACACCATTCATGATCCCTCCCATCATACCTCCTTCTGGATGAAAGGTCATTCCAGTCCCTTCGCTACACTGTTCAGGTCAGAAGCAATATGGTAGGACATAGCACCTCCATGAAAGGGCCCAACAGCTGAAGGTGGTTTACCTTTTCTCCCACACATCAATTCAAGAAATATATTAATAATAAAATATACAAATAATGAAATAGGTAACTGATATCTACAATGTTTAATGAAGTGAAGCATATTGAAAGCCTTGAAAAGTTAGATATATGACAACATTTCTATAAATTAATACTCCTCAAATCTTTGGTCAAGTCAAAGTTAAATTTTATAAAAGTTTCCACTTAGGATTGAATCTGCAATCATCTGGTTGATGTTTCCTTCCATTTTCAACACAAATTCCAGATTTCCAAACGAAGCACAGACATACAAAAGCATGCTTAGTATAATTTTCTTTTCTATCCAAATTTTGTCAATCACTGGGAATTAAGGGAACTGCTCCATTCAGAAAATTCCCAAGGGATCATTTTACATGATAATGGAAGTAGTTTTCCAGGGAACAACTGTACTAATACATATTTATCATGTGTTTTCAATGATAGTTTCTGTTTTCATTACTGCGATGGATGGGGAAAACTGCTGAAATAATAGCCATTTTCCATGTTAAGTTAGTTTACTAGTCCACAATTCCACTCATATGGTCTGACTTCTACTTTCTAATTTCTTAATCTGATACAGAGTATGAGCATGCACCTACACTTTAAAGTAGAACTACACACCCACCCACAATGAAGAACAATAATTTTCCTCACACACTGTAATATGACATTTCCCAATGGTTCATTCTTACTCAACTCAGGATCAATATACATCAATATTATTCTCAGGAATGTGAAAGTTCCTATTATGTAGTCAAAAATGGAATGACAAGATTTAAAATACATGATTTTACATTATAATCCAACTATCACAAGATTCTGCCTAAATTGTACATATGCCACATTTCCACATGGAGAAAACAATTACTGCTTACAAATTCTCACACCAGATCACTTCTTTTAGCTGTTCCTATGTAATGAAAGGACATCCCTATACACATATCCATACTCCAAAAAATAATAAGGAAAACAATCTTATGGGGACAAGCTTTAATTTTAAACCATACATGCTGAAGCAACTATTAGGAAGAGAAGGGTTCATAGAACAAAACCTTAATCAAATAGGTGATACAGCCATTCAAGAACTCCAACTAAGCTACATTCTTTAGCCTATTGAAAAAAAAAAAAGCAAAATTAACCATTTCTAGTCTATTTCCTTATTCAAGTCCTACTACTCTACCTTAATTTCAACCTCCAAATATTTGCCCAATAAAATGCCATCATCTGAACAATCATTGTCATCCGCTGACTCAGAACTTTGAGTTTCTTCTGCAACTTTTCTTTTAGCTAAAGATGATTTAGAATGACCTGCTTGGGCAGAATGAGCACCCCTAGTTTTAGTTTTAGTTTTGTCTACACTATGCACTCTCATGTGCCTCTTCAAATTTACTTGATCTGCATAAGCCGAGTCACAGACACTGCATTTGAAAGGCTTTTCACCTGTGTGCGTCCGAAGGTGCCTTTGCAGGGAGCCGGCCACGGAAAATGAAGAATCGCACACTTTGCATTTGTACGGCTTTTCGCCTGTGTGTATTCTAATGTGCACTTTCAGATTCCCCGGTCGCGAGAAAGAAGCGCCGCAAACTGTACATTTGTGAGGCTTTTCGCCCGTGTGTGTCCGAAGATGCATTTTGAGCTTCCCGGATGCCGAGAACGAAGAATCACAATGTGTACATTTGTATGGTTTTTCGCCCGTGTGCGTCCGAAGGTGGACTTTGAGTGTGCCGGATTCCGTAAAAGAGGACTCGCAAATTGAACATTTGTAAGGTTTTTCGCCCGTATGTGTTCGAATGTGGACTTTAAGATCCTCGGGTCTGTAGAAGGAAGAAGCGCAAGCCGAGCATTTATACGGCTTTTCCCCCGTGTGTTTCTGAAGATGAAGTTTCAGCGAATCTGCACGAGTGTACGAAGAATCACAAAGTGAACATTTGTATGGCTTGTCAATGTGTGTTCGAAGGTGAGTCTTAAGATCCTCCGAAGTAGAAAAGGACTGACCACACACCGAACATTTGTACGGATTTTCGCCTTTATGCATCATAAGGTGCTTTTTCAGAGAATGACTATGAAGAAAAGACGACTCGCAAAGTGAACATTTGTGAGGTTTTTCGCCTTTATGGATCATGAGATGCGTTATCAGAGAATCGGTTCGGAGAAAAGACGACTCGCAGAACGTACATTTGTACGGCTTTTCTCCCGTATGTGTCCGAATATGTTTTCTCAGAGTTCTGGATTTCAAAAAAGAAGAATCACAAAAGGAACATTTGTAAGGCTTGTCATCAGAGTGTGTCTGAAGATGCTTTTCTAGGCAATCAGCTGACGAAAAAGAAGAGTCACAAAATGAACACGGGTGAGATTTATCTTCCATCTGAGTCCAATAGTGACTACTGAGAGCAGAGGCAGAAAATTCAGGTTTACAGTGTGCACAGCTCTGGTGCTTTTCACATCTGCAAGCCATTGTTTCTCTTTTTCTGTCCTTTTTTACTTTGACACTGCACTACAACATGAACTTTTTAGGTCTTTACCACTGTGCATTCATGACTTCCCATTTCTATGACCTAATTTTCTTGTGTAATCCTGGGCTTTCTTGTCCACCTTAGCAGGCTCTGAAATTATTAATAGGGTTTTGTAACATTTGCAAGTTGCCATGACAGTATCATGTATTAACACAAAAATACTAGATAAAATTCTTAATGCCCTTAAAAGAAAATGTATTAATAGCAACTCCATTTAACATTTTCATATTTGCATACTGTACAAATTCATTTGTATCATGAACACTAAATCATGAATATATATTGCCAAATAATGTTAACATACAGCTTCATAATAAAAAAAAATATATATATATATACATATATATATATCACCATTTTATAACATACAATGCCAAGGATGTAGCATTCCAATCTATCAAAGCAAAGTTATTTTATCTGATCTATAAAACTTTATTCTAGCAGTAAAGAGGAAAGTCCTTGATAGGAAATTCCTAAATGAAAGAGTTTTAACTATAGTCTCAGAAAACCCCATATTTCATATGGTGAAATACTCAATCTTGTCAAAATATGGATGATAATAAAGTATCAAGTTGGCAAGAAATTAATGCATTATTATACCCATAGGGTCGTTATAATATTCAGTGCTATATCCAAAAATATAGCCTTGTGATGCCTCCCACTTCACCTGTCCTCAATTAAAATCTCCTTGTTATACTTTTTCTCATTTCAATGGATGTCAATACGTGTGTATATGTACATACATACACATATGTAAATATATATATTGTTAATCCATTGTTGCCTTGGGTTTCATTAAATGGAAAAACCGCACCCCCACAGTGGTTGGTAACAGTCCTCAGAACCTCCCACAGATCTCTCAAGGAAGAGCCTTTGGACTGTTGTCGGTGTTTTATCAGTATAGGATTGTTTTTGTCACCAGCTCAAAGTGGTAGGAGAAAAGTTGCCAGTTGTCAGCTCTCCATGTATGAAAAAATGTAAGAAATACAGTTGAAGTTGATAAAAAGAGATCTTGAGCCCAGTCCAGAGACTATACTGGTCCCTCAGGGCTGCAACTAATGAAGGTGAGATGGTTGACAAGTTTTGAAAAATGGCCAACTTTGCTGTCCATCCTGTAAGGCTACCACATCCAGATATTGATCTCTCTCAAATATATATATATATAAATACATTAGCTTTAATATCTATAAGTATATTATCTCTAATCTTACTGTAGACAACCCATCTATTTTACTGAAACTACTTCTACCCTTTATTTGTTACTCCTCTATTTCCTTTTTTATTTTTTCTATTTTATTTTATTTATTTTTATTCAACACCTAATCTCCTGATCTATCACTCCCTAGTCACTGTCCTCACCTGTTTGGTCATCTTTTTCATTTTCATTTCTTCCTCTGTTGTATCCATCTTTACCATATTCTTGAATTTGTGTTTGCCTGTAAGTTTCCATGCCCTATTCATTGTCTCATTCAATGTGCATTATAATTTACACTTCATTTTCTCTGTCCATAAATCTACTTAATATCCTTTTGTGTATGTCTTTCTCACTGCCCATAATTAATTGCACAATTTCCTCTGCTTCCTGTATTTCCTTTATCTCTTTCTGTTCTTGCTAGTAAATGATTATTTTTCCATCCTACCACAATATTATGTTTGTCTACTACTTCTCTTACCAGCATTTCTCTACTCTCTTCACCTTTCCGACATCTTCCTTTTCCTCTCCTTTGTCACCCCATAACCTTATTAAACTGAACTTTCTCTTCTTCATGTATCTCTAGCCAAAACTTATCTTTCTCTTCCTTTAACTTTCACCTTTCAATATGTTACACTTTCTCTTTTGATTTTCTTTGAAATTAGACATTATTTAACTGGCATTCTAAATCATCTATTCTTGCCACGTCAGCTGTTAACTATTTATTAAGTGTATTCTTTTCTTCCCTTATGTCCTACTACTGTTATCAACTCATTTATTGTGATTTATTTATTTTTCATTCTATTTTTTATTTCTATTTTTTGGCAAAAGATTGGAAAGGAAGAGCATAACAGGAGAACTTTTGGTCCATAATTAGGTCAGATGCAGGAAAAAAAAAAAAAAAAAAAAAAAAAAAATATATATATATATATAATATATATATATATATATATATAATAAACAAATAAAACATTATAATAGATATAGAATAAATGAATAATAAGATATAAACATAATAATGAGTAAATAATAATTAATTACTAAATAAAATAAAACAAATTAAATAGAAGGCATTGCAGCATATTGCTTTGGTGTTTATTGAAATGAATCTTAAATTGTTAACTGTACTTACATTGCACTACCTCTCCAATGTTTATGCCATTCCTTTACTACATGGTTGGCTGGTCTATATTATTTCTAGTAAGACTATTATTATTATTAATTTCCCATTCCTGTTCAGGGCTAGTACCAAGTTTACTATTGTCTCCAGTATTTTTGTCAACACACACCTTCACCTAACTACCTTCCAAATTCTTGTCTGTCTCATACTAAATCACTTCCCATTCTTCACATAAAAGGACTCTATGCACCCCCCTCCCCCAGGTTCCAAAACCACTTTTAAGTAGTTGTATCACTGTTGACTAATTCCACTGAGCAGGGGATACTGTTTCACCATGGCCGCCAAAATTATATTTTCTTATGAGGTAATGTATGGGCGTATGATGAATGATCAGATCTAGTGATTGTATAAGTTCAGATTACATAGTGTGGAAGGACCCAAAACCTTCTATTAGGTACATTAGATCAGGTTTGATTTGCTATTGGCCTTTGAAGTCTTTTACCTAGTTGAGCATATATTGAAGTAACTAACCTAACCTCCTGCAAGGAAAGGTGTTGGGGGGGGGGGAGTTAGCTTTAAACCCTCCTCAGATGTAAAAAGGAGGGGGGGGATGGGGGGCAAACTGCTAAGGTAATCAAAGGTAGTTTCAGTGTTTAGCATGACCCTATGACCTAAATCCATGCAAGAAATTAAACAACAGTAGGGAATGCATAATCTATAACCTTTTAATTTCCCGCAAAATACAATTAAGATATCTTAACCTCCACCACACCTAACATAACTTACCTTTGTCTAATTTAACAAGCTTATATCACATGCTTTCTAATTCCCCTTGTTTGCCTGTTCCTTTAATTGGTCTATTTATGCTTTCTTAATCAAACCTACATTTTTTTTGCAATCCTTGTAGTTCCAGACAAGACTTAAAAAAAACATCTCAAATATAGTATTACCAGAAAGTAATCTCTTGAATTTGGAATTTAATTCACAATAACCTTTCCTGGTATTTTTTGTATAAAGTATTACACAATTTTTATATCTTTACAGCAAAAAGGCATTTTTCTATCACAATGTCATTTTCCTCCTCTTTCGCTGGTATCATAATATCTATAGGCTATGGCTATATCTATCCTGTTACCCCCACTTCAGTATCTTATCTTGGATCATTTATATGCATTCACAACCAATTACTGTTGTATTTCATATACGATTACTGTCACAAGACATTCGGTACCTTTACCATCTGTAACTCATCTAACAAGTGATATGAGGGGATTCATTAGATTAATTATAGCGCGTTGTTTCCTTTTTTCCCCAACCCCCACAAATACATAAATTCATTGTATGCCCCTCATAATGTGGGATAAACGCAAATACATGGTTTTTATGCTTGTATATTGATTTAAAAATACGGTTTCACCCGATGTTATCCTAAACAACTGCGACAATTTAATTATTGTATTCCGTACCTTTAAAAAAATAAATTCGTGTGTCTTAACACTGGTTAAGGCTCAAAATCACAATAGAAAGTTACTAGAATCAATAATATAACTTACTCTTCAATGATTTCTAAAAAGTCCACACAGGAAATGACGTATGATTTTAGTGAGAGGCCATATTTGTTTACATCATATTGCTCGACTCTGCTACTACTGGCCTCCTTTTGATTTTTACATAGTAATTTATAAAGAAATTATTTTATGACCGTTATTTTAAAATAACCCTAAATTAGAATTAATTAATTTGTATTCGCCATGGGAAAAAGTGGAAAAATAACAAAATTTGATTAGAACAGGGTACGGCCAAACGTACTTTTTGTCAACAAGCATTAGGGGAATTATAGCATTGAACAAATGTTGTCGTTGCTGGAAAGAAAATATTCCATGAGGATAGCAGAAGAAACTGTAGACATCCTTTATAGAGTGCAGGGTCTCCAACAATGAATAAAATGCTGAATGACTCGGTCTATATTTATATCACAAGTTCCTAAATTACCGACTGTTTGAAACATGTATTCGGTATCCTATTCGTGGGCAACAGGTCTACGTAAATCCGATTTAATATTTTACCAACTACATTCCAAGGTACAGAATACCAACTATATTACAAGTTATGTCAGCAAATATAGAGTAGTAAACGTTATTTTTACATTGGCTATAGGCGATCATTTACATATAGGTACTCATAGTTAACATGGGCGAGGGCCTAAGTCTTGTGTATACAGCTTAATGTTAACAAACAATACTATATCTTCCCTATTCGCTGGTGACTTGGTAAGCATACGAAAAATCTTGGGAAATGTCCTTGTTTGGATATTTTCTATCATTTGTGATTAACAGCTATTGTCCACCCTTGAAAAACGTTGTGGCAATAACCCCATTTTATATACAATTATCTTTTCATATTCCGACAGACTTCTTTTCCCCTCCACAAATACCGATCTCGCGCGAGTGGATGGTATTTTCTTGGTAGTCCATGAGATCTTAGAATTCATATATATATATAAATCAATTTATGGGTAATAATGAGATCTTGCGCACACACAAAATACCTTTGCTTAAGGGGGGAGGGTAATGACTTGTAGTACTGGGGCAATATCTTCTAATAATCTTTGGTTTCAACACTCGAAACAGACTGTTCATACAGGAATAAATATGTTATATATACCAAGGGTTTTCCCCTTCCCCCTTACAAGGGAGACAATCAATGTCAAGTGGCATATACCTACTTACACCCATTCCTCCCCCATTCACCACCCTTTCCTCCTCATCTCAGCTCCTTATGAACGATGGGCCATCCTTGTACCCCGCCCACTGGCCTGGATCAGAAGCAATGCACTAAGACACAGCACATCCACACCAAGGCAGCTTCACTTAATTGGCGACCCCCTCTTTCCATCCCCTTATGCAGAAAAATAGAGGACGGGGAGAAATCCCTTCTGGCTGCGTCAAATTACCATTCGCACATAACCACTACCTAAAGCCCCACCCTTCTTTGCATCAGTATTTTTTATACACAACCATTCTCCACTCATCCCCATCTCCTGCTTTCTCCTTCAGGGTCTAAAATTACACACACACACACACACACACACACACACACACACACACACACACACACACACACACGTATGTATATATATATATATATATATATATATGTATATATATGTATATATATGTATATATTATGTATATATAAATATATATATATATATATATATATATATATATATATATATATATATATATATATAAGACATATTGAGCCACTGTCGGAGAATTAGATATGATGGACAGAAAATAAGTATATTTCGACCCCTTTCTTTGATCCTATTCAGCAGAATGATACATAGTAAGGAGTATGAGAGTATATACAGCTAAACAGAGGTACAATTGGGGACAGGGAAAAGGGGGGACTCAGGTTATGTGTCTTTGATGAGGTCGAGGCCGAGGTTGACCGATAGTGAGATCAAGCCCGGCTGTTTTAGAAATGGATTTCTTAGCAGCCATCCAATTTGTGCAGTCTGGAGACAACTGACCTTTGGAGGTATTAAAATTAGGTATATCTTTAATAAGGGAGGAGTCTATAATTTTCATTCGAAAGTTACAGTGGGATTTATAGACGATAGTAGCATTATCCCAGTCCATACGATGATTCATTGATCCTGTTTGCTGCTACTTACGAACACTGTGGAATTTTCTTGACTACATTTTATGGATTTATTAAGTTACTTGATTCTTGTAGTCAGTTCTTCCTATTTTGCCCCAGTACAGTTCTTCACAGTCCTTACAAGGTAGTTCTTAAACCCGAGATGCTGGTATTCATATTCGTCCTTCGGTGTACATTCACTACTTTCCTAAAAATACTGTTTGGATAATTAAATATCATATTGATTGATAGTGTTTTGGAACAGGCGTTAACTGACTCATTGCATAGAAGTATAAAGTTGTAATAACTCCACTAATACTTAATATCTGGGTTAGGTGACACATGAAAATGGCTAATAGCCTAGCTCAGTGCTTTGGACAAAAACGACATCGGATATCCTGAATTTGAGAGTTGGGAACTCACTTGTACTAATTCTTCTGTCAGGGTGTTGTGGGCTGTATATCCTCAAAGCTCTAAGATATAAACCCGAAGCTACACTACGTCTAATGTTACCAGGGTCGTGGCTGAAAAAATGTAAATAGTTGCCGGAGTGAGTGGGCTTCCTGTATGCAGAAAAGGACAATTGGTCCGGACACCTGATCACCAGTATGTCCAGAAAAGGTATTTTACCTTCTTCCCATTCCACCTTGAGATTTATTCTGTCTGCTATTTTATTTCACTTTTCAAAGAAGACACTGAATGAGCCCCATTTTTCATCCCAAACAGTAAAAATATCATCGACATATCTGTACCAAAATATATCAGCTGGCTTGATGTCTTGTAATAGTTCGCATTCGAAATACCCCATATGTAAATTGGCTAGAACTGGGGAAAGATTGGACCACATACTGCATCCATATCTTTGTCTAAAATAAGAGTCTTTAAAAGAGAAAATTTTAGTGTTAAGACATAAGCGGGTAAGTCTAATAATTGTTGAAACTGACGGAGTTAGTGTTGATATTGATGCAGTTTGGTTTCCAAGAATCTTAAAACGTCATCTACGTTGACATTAGTAAATAGGGAAACTATGCCCAGACTTAGTAATTTACTATTCTTAGGTATATCATGTCTCTTGATTTTGCTCACAAAATCTTCAGAGTGTTTAATGTGAATGTTAGAGAAACTTCCTACAAAAGGTGATAAAATTTCGGTCAGCCATTTAGATACCTTATTGCCTCTATGGACCAGAGTCACACATAATTTTTTACGTGTTAGAATAAATATCTACTCATAGAGAAATTATGCTACTTCATTGTATTGCGACTGTCCCTCCGTTATGCAGTCCCCACACTCGTAATACTGTCCTGTACCACTTCTCTGAATATATATTTCCATTTTCGCCAACCCTACCCCCGTGTGGTAGGAATAGAAAGAATATTGCCACCGAGTTTTCAAACTCGAGTCATAAAAGGCGGCTAAAACGGGACGGAGGACGGAACTAGGTATCCTGTTCTCTGCAGCCTCAAGGGTAAATTCCTACGAGAAGCCAAGGCATCAATAATGTTGGAAGATTTGATTTCTTGGTCCCAATGTGATCATCCTGGATCGTAATCTTCTTCAGGCCTCTCTGACACAGATGTAAGAATATAAGAATAAAGGAGACTGCAAAATATCATAAGACCGACACAAGGCAGTTCCATGTCTATTACCACTTGTCATCACCATCCATAAAGTTGTCTAACCGTTTCTTAAAACAACCGATAGTTTCAGCGCTCACTACATGGTTACAAGGTCTATTCCATTCGTTGACTACCCTATTAATAAACCAGTTCTTACCTATTTCCTTCTCAAATCTAAATTTGTGCAATTTAAATCCATTACTGCGAGTCCTGCCCTGTTGTCTTAATATGACGACCTTATTTGCATCGCCCTTGTTAAAGCCTTTGATACACTTGAACACCTCTATTAGATCACCCCGCACTCTGCGTCTTTCCAGAGTGTAGGTTGAGGTGCTTAAGAATCTCTTCGTAAGGTAAATTTCTGAGCCTATGTATCATTTTGGTCATTCCGATTCTAGTTAATTGATGTCCATTCTATAGGACGGAGACCAAAACTGTACCGCATAGTCAAGGATGGGTCTAACTAATGTTAGAGTTTGATAAACACCTCTGCACTTCTATTCGTGACTGTCCTAGCAATGAAACCTAATGCTCTTTTAGCTTTATTCCTGGCACTAATGCACTGTTTCCTAGATTTAAGGTCAGGACTCACTAGAACTCCTAAGTCTCGCACCCAGTTTTACCTAAAAACGTGTTATCTAAGCTATATCTGCTTTCGGGGTTGTGCATTCCTACGTTTAACACGCTGCATCTTGATATATTGAAATCCATTTGTCATTTCACCGACCATATGAACAATTTGTTAAGATCATCCTGCGGAATCTCGGCGTCGTTTCCTGACCTTATTAGGCGTCCTATTTTAGTGTCATCCGCAAAATTACTAACATCACTATTAATCCCATTGTCCAAGGCGTTCATGTACATGATAAACAATAAGGGACCCAAAACCGAGCACTGGGGAACTCCACTAGAAACACTCCCCCATGTGAATTTTACACCATTTATGGTGACCCGCTGTTTTCTGTCACTGATCCAAGCCCTAATCCATTCTAACATTTTTCCTCCTATGCCATGGGCATTGGTTCTGTTTAGTAGTCTCTGATGGGACACTTTGTCGAACGCTTTGCTAAGGCCTAAGGAAATAACATCGTAACTCTCATTGTTATCTGACATCTTATATACTTTAGTGTGAAAAGATAGAAGATTAGTCACACATAACGTACCCTTGGAGAAACCATGCTGTGTCACGAATCAAATCATGTCTCTCGATGTCATCTCTGATTTTATTACCTATTACTGATTCACGCATTTTACCTAAAACTGGTTGGTCTGTAGTTGCATATAAACACCTGATCACTGCAGAAGACAAAGAAATGAGATCAGTCGACACGACGGCTCAGTCCATCATCATAAATGATTTATCTCCCTTTTTGAAAACAGAAACAACGTTTGCTTGCCCTCAAGCAATAGGCATAAAACCAATGTCTACCAAGTTATCAAATATTTTTGTTACCTGGTCGCAGATTTCAAAGTTATACTCTTTAAGTAGGCATACTCTCGGAAAAAAAATTGTCTGGACCCGGGGATTTTTTAGCTTTAAGTCTTTCAATCTGTTTGACCATGACCTTGCTAATGTTGATATTAGATAGTCTACTTTCTTTATCCCCACTGAAAATCGGATTTCAGTCAGGTACCTTATCTAACCTCTCCTTAGTAAACACTGAGAGTCAATATCTGTTAAACGCCTTACTCATTTTTTCCTCCGATTCTATCATGACATCTTCGTCATTTTTAGTTGGTCGTATCCTTTCCTTATTTTTTGTTTTGTAGAGATGAAAAAGGCCATTTGGATTGGATCTCGCTTGTCTGGCAATCTTAATTTCATAGTTGCCATATCATTATATTTGGATCTAAGGTGTATTTTCATTGTTTTCTTGTGTAAAGTCATCTTTTCATTCCGATCTCATATTTCAGCCTGCCCGTCATTCATTTGGAAATATTACTATTCTTCTGTAATGACTTGAGGTGAATCAATTTATTTTGTGCATTTAGAATTAAGTTGTTAGGTTACTGTACATTTAATCTAAATCGCTAACCGGGCTGTTGACCTCGCACTTATAAGTGACCTGATCCAGGGTACGCATATTACCCGTGACCCGACACCTGACCGCGCTAATGACGTCCGGACTGACCGTGTATTTGATCTCGTCAGAGTCCCTCTGGGTTGGTCTCGTAAGTGACCAAATGTCTTAAATACTTTCTCATCTTATCAAACTTGGCTCTCCTGAAGTCCGATACTAGAACGTTGTTCGTATTATTTAAATCTTCCAAAATAACATTAACTTTTATTTCTTGATGGGCGCTAGTGCCTAGACTATCTCCCACTTTTACGCTTCTCGTTAGGTGCTCATTACATTGGCCTGCGTTTCAATCTTTTAATACAAAGGTCAAGGGTTTTCCAATCGATTTAGGAACCTTTTTGCATACTGAATTAAAAAATACAATTAATTTTCCTGGGTCAGGTCTGATTTCTAAGATATAGCCTATTTCTATTCCAGCATATTTCCCCCCCCCCCCCAAATATCGCAATTATCCAAGCGTTTATGGACTTTGTTTTTTCAAAACCGGGTCGTGGGTAACCTTTCACAATTATTTTTATTTCTCTTTTCAGGTCTAGATATGTATGAAATTAATCGGAAGTGTAAAAACTATCTTAATAGGTTGTGTTACATCTGCAGACATGTTCTTCTAAACCGTCGAGCAAAAATCACGGATTTCGTATAAAAAAAAAAGGCATATAACATAAGAACATAATAATGAAAGAGACTGCAAGATACCATAAGGCCTACACTAGGCAGCTCCGTATCCATCACCACCTGTCATCCCCATCCATAAAGTTGTCTAATCGTTTTTTAAAACAACTGATAGTTTCAGCGTTTACTGCATGGTTACTAAGTTTATTCCATTCGTCGACCACCCTATTAGTAAACCAATTCTTGCCTATTTCCTTTTTAAATCTAAATTTGTCCAGTTTATAACCATTACTGAGAGACCTGCTTACCTTGGAGTCAAAATTAGGGGACCAGGATAAGCCATTCGCTCCCCATATCTGCTGCAAAACATGTGTAGAGAACTTACAGGATTGGAGGAACAAGAAAAGGAAGAGTATGCCATATGGTGTCCCTATGGCGTGGAAGGAAGGGAAAGATCATGTTACCGACTGCTACTTTTGCGTGACAAATCTAAAAGACATCAATCGCAAGAACAAGTACCATGTTCAATATCCTGGTGTTCCTTCTACCATAAAGCCAGCGCCCCCATGGCCCCGATCTTCCTGTCCCTGAGCTAAATGTCACCATGGAATCTAGTTCTAATTCCGAATCTAGTGACATGACTGATACACAGCCGAATGTGATGCATACAGGCCAGAAGAGGACGACCAACCGGTGCCTTTGACCCAAACCGAACTCAATGACCTGACACTTACCTGAACCTTTCCAATGAGTCTGCCCAGCTACTAGGTTCCCGTCTTCAAGAGAAACGTCTCCTGGCACCAGGAACAACATTCTATTGGTATCGGGACTGCGAGAGAGAATTCAGAAAATTCTTTACGTTTGTTGAAGCATCTTCACTGGTCTACTGTAACAATATTGCTGACCTGATTGAATTACTTGGTCTGAAGTATGATGCTATGGAATGGAGACTTTTCATTGACTCATCTAATAAGTCTCAATGCAGTTCTTCTGAATAACGGAAACAAGTTTTCATCGATCCCTGTTGGGCACTCGGTTGAAATGAAAGAATCCCACAAAAGCATGTGTCCCACACTATGGGTGTGGGACACATCTTCCCACCTACTAAGTCATTCCCCATAATGACTTCAACACCTTCTACTGGCAACTGATCTACTAGGCCCATCATTGTCTGTCCTTCATATGGAGGCACCCTCGCTAGGCCTCCTAGGGAGCCTATAACTACACTTGCTTTTTCTATGGGTTCTTCTACTAAACTACCAAGCATTAATGATTGGAGTGCTCCTGAGTCTGTCAGTATGGTCACCCTTTTTCTCTTTTCTCCCTTTGTGGAGATAGTTCCTTGGAAAAGGACAGCGGCGGCGCCAGGAATCTTTAGTTGGGGAGGCTAAAGGGGGCTGAGCAAATTTTTGGGGGGCTAATAGTAAAATGATAATACACATATATTATCCTCATTTCAGAAGGGGAGGGGCTTAATGGTTGGGCTAGCACTGATGGCTGACAAATCTTTAGCTCTGGCAATTAAAAATTCCACTTAATAAAATTATTTCAATGAGTGTTTTAAATTTTCAATTTGCTCATTTCAGTTGGGGGGGCTAATGGGGGGCTGGCCATTTTTTGGGGGGGCTAAAGCCCCCGCCCCCCTGGCGCCGCCACTGGAAAAGGAACGGTTTATATCCTTTCAAATCCTTTTCTTGGCTGTCTGTGAGTCTGTGACAGTGGTACTCATGAGGGCCAATACTTTGGTGACCTCTTTTTCTTCCTCTCCCTGGACTTTACCTTCTGTATGGGTGTCTCTCCTATTTAATACTATTAGGGGTTTAACCCTCTCTATCTCCCTTCTCCACTTCTAACAATTCCTCGCCAGGTGGCCACTTTCCTGTAGTAGAAACATGACACGCCCTGTGATGACTAACTGCAGTCACCCTTTTTTACCTCTATGGACTTCGTAGGTGGCCCACCTGATGAGTTTGAGATTTTTGGCTGTTCTTCTCTCCCCCTTGGAGTAACTGAGAATTTCCCTGCAGGGGGTTTCAGGATTTGGAATTTATCGGCTAAGATTGCAGCCTCTTCCAACTTTGAGACTGCTTTCTCCTGAAGGTACAAGGACACTTCTTTAGGGATGGAACTCGGATACTCATTATCAATACTCACTATCTATCAAATTCAACGTGTGAGATATTAGATTGTTTCCTTAAATTCCTAAACTTTACCTTATAAACTTTAGGTACAAACTCACAGGCTTGTTGAATGACTGCTTTTATTTTTTTTATAGTTTTTTGTCTGTGAATCCTCCAAAGCACCGTATACCTCTAACGGATTACCTCTGAGGCTACTTCGCAACAATGCAGGCTAATGCTTCTTCGGCCATTGATAATCTCCAGCCATTCCTTCGAACTTTCTAAAGTATCTACCTCTGATTCATCGAATTTAGGAAGCAATTTGGTGTTTTGCACCACATCGAAACTGTCTCTCACATGCGCGAGTTGAGAGTCTGTTAGCACTCGTCTATTTCCTTCCAATTTAGCTTGAATTTTAAGGTTTTCATTTTCTATCTTAGCTCTCTCAGTTTCTTCCCTTGTAACTTTAGCTTCCATTTTAGTTATCTATAACTTCAACCGCAATTAACTTAATCGAGATTCAGTATTTCGAGATTTACCCTTCTCTCTATTCTCTTCCCTTTCTGAAGTAACAGGCCCTCTTGCTGTCCTTCCTTCGTCTCTCATCGCCCCACTTTCATCTCGATTTCGCACCACTGCTATCACAACACTCGCTAATTCTGCTTTATTCGCATCATGGGCATGATGAGCCTCGACACATTGTGCCACCAGCTTCAACTCGGTTACGGTAAGACTTTGAATTTCCCTCTCTGTGGGTTGTCTCGTTACAAACTCCCATACCTCTTCTTCGTTTGACAACCTCATTTTCTCACACTACTGATCCTATCTAACGCTAAAATTCTCGTTGGTAACTCTTTCACTTTACCGTCAAAATTCTGGCAATGCGTCACCAATTTGTTGTTACGAATCTTACGAATACTTCTGACTTGTAACATAAAATATTCTTAGGTGAAATTAATGATTCCCAAGACCCTATTTCTTTGGGATAATCTGATTACAGTATCAATAGGTCGCCACTCCATTTTGCGTTATCATGAAAATTGAGAAAAATTAAACACATAGACCGTTTAACATTATTCATTAAAATTAATAGGAATAACAAGATAATTATCACAAAGGACATATAATTGAATGATTAATTCTAATCACGATTCAAAGTTCTTATACACAATTTTAACGGGGGTGAAAGAGAAATAATTACCAAGAGATTCACTGTCCAGGCTTCCCGCGTCACTGCCATATACTTCACACATAATCTAAATTAATTACTAGCTGAGTTAAATATATAAACAGGGGGAGGGAAGGACTTACTTAATTCGCAGCCGTAACATCTCCACTCCGTCCTATAGTAATGCCTAAATCTCACTCCTTTAACGAGCGCGAAGCATCCCTTCCTCTTGTACAAAATCATCCCTGATTGGACCATAGAACCAGCGTCTATGGATTTTGAACCTGATTGGCCAAGACAGACTAAACGTATTTGCACTCACACTGGGTGATGCTTCTCGAACCAAATACAACTGAAACATATTACACACTACCTTAAAATAATACATAAATTTGTATTGTATCCACAGAAAAACATAATAATAATTCATATTGGCATGTTTACAGAATAATGCACAAAAATAATAATGCATCTTACAGAGCTAAAATTTATTCAATTCAATAGAAGTCGTACAAAAACGTTTTCGATCTCCCTACGTATGACGTCGAAAACGTAACGCTCCATTCTCGTCCGTAGAATAACTGACTCCTTGTCACCCAAAATAATGATTATTTTCATACATTGCAAATATAGGATACTCATATATGCAACAACATACCGGTACTGCGTGGGTAGTCACCTGGGGTGCGTAATTACATAATTGCACTGGATTAGGTTAGGTCGGGTCAAACAGGGTCACACTGTCATAGTCGCGTCATGTGCCTTGTGATTCACCATTGTTTTGGGTCACGTGTTGGTCTCGTGATCGACAGCCATTTCCCTCCTGGAAGAGCTCAGAGCTCATATATGACCGATCTATGGGTAATGGTGTGACCTTACACGCATACACACACCCAACTCCCCGCCCACAAGAGTTGGAGTAACAACATGCAGCGCAGCGATACTGAAATTATTTCAGCCCCAGGTGGGATTCGAACCCGGACCGCCGTAATGGCAGCCGGGATCTCTAACCACTGTGCCATGAGGTGTGGGCGATAACGTGTACTCCACGCCAAGTGGTTGTGGTTTGTACAATACCCACCTTTTAAAATGGCTTTGGCTTAACCCATTCAACTCCGATGACAAGATGTCTTGTCATTTGGTCAAATAAAACAAAAAATCATAAAACACCAAAATGTTTTATCAAACACCAGAAAAATATGACGTCAATCCTCGCTTCGCTCGCAGCGAAGCGAGGATTGACGTCATATTTTTCTGGTGTTTGATCAAACATTTTGGTGGTTTATGATTTTTTTTTTTTATTTGACCAAATGACAAGACATCTTGTCATCGGAGTTGAATGGCTTAAGAGGGAATTCCGCATGCGAGAGGATGGCCACTGGCCATCTCTGCTGGAGACATGATGTTGAGGTTGCCCCAGATGGATCGATGAACGTTAGGCTTAGGAAAGTCTAGCGTCAATGGTGGTAGCCATGGTTGATTACAATGCGGTTTGCAGTGGAGTCGAGATGAGCCATCTCTGTTGGAGACCTTATGAGGTTGCTTTAAATGGCTTCGGTGAGCGTTGACGTGAGACGTCTAGCGTCGATGGCGGTGCGGTTTGGAGGGTAGTCGAGGCTGGAGCTGTTGCGCAGACCAGGCTGTTGATAATGTTGACCACTAACCTGTAATGAATGGGGGGAACTCGGCACCGAGGAGAGGCGTCCCGACGTCTGCAAGGACGAAGCTCCAGGAATCGTGGCAACTCCCGAAGGTGGTCCACTGTCGTTTCTGTTGGTGCATGTGGGCTGGTACTGCTGCTGCGGTGATTATTTCGTTTTTGATGTTGGCAAGGGCAGATCGGACGGGCGCTAGGAGGCGCAGGAGTCACATCTGACGGAGCATGTCGATGATCCTAATAGTTCTGTCGGCTGTGGGTAGGAGGCGATCGATGGACAGCATCTCGACGTATGCTGCGCTTAGTTTAATGTCGCCCAGTGGCTGCTGGAAGAGTTGGAGCGGTAGCAACGGAAGACTGGTCCATGGTCTTCATTCGAATCACCAGCGTAGGGGTCGCCCTGTCATGGGAGCGTCTGGTCTAGTCTTGTGGGCGACAACGTGTGCTCCACGTCACGTGGTTGTTGTGGTTTGTACAGCAGCCTGGCATTCATCAATAGTTCTGGTACTTTATTCAGGATAGTAATAGGCAATATTATATGTAGGAATGTACAAATTCCTATTATATATTTGAAAATGGAATGACATTTCTACAATCCCACAATTTTTTTTAGAATGATTTTGTCTAAATATATGCACCACTATTTTCACATAGGAGAAATAGGTTACTTTTTCACTATTTTTCATGCCAAGCTTCTTATTTATTCCCATCTGTTGAAAAGCCACTATTACACATTCAGATTCCCCCCAAAACAACAATAATAATAAACTTCAGCAGAGATTAATCTTTATACAAGCTGAAGCTCTTATTAAACTTCAGGAGAAAAAGCTGTCAACACACAGGCTGAGGCATTCATTCATATTAAGCTAAAGATGAGTGTCTGCTTATGATGACCCTCTTAATCGATGGAGAGAATTGCCTCCCTACCACCCGTCTTCAAGTCCATAACACCATAACCTCCGAAACTACAGCCATACAGAGCTAAATGGTGGTTGTTCCCTTCCTCCTTCTGTCAGCTTGAAACATCAAAGTACGTCCTCACGCTAATGCAGATAAATCCAAAGTTTCTTCCAAGAGGGTTATGAGAGGGCCCAAGGAACATTACTAGCTACTGTGGGGTTGATTGTTTCCATTTAAGTAAACCCCAAGGTAACAATTACAATAAAAAAACAAAAAAAATTTAATGAGATGATTGATTCCAACAAATTAAAACTTCTTGTCCTGCTATCTGCTATTTACAATGTATTCTAAAAGCAAAAAAACTAAATTCATTTATCCTCCTCCTCCTTTATATTATTATCCTCTACTTTAATATCAACTTCCAGTATGATGTTATTTCCTGAAAAAACATTGTCTTGGGAGGACATCACACTCTGAGTTTCATCAGCTGTGTTCTCTTCTATAGAAGACGCTTTAGAATGGCCTTCCTCAGGAGAAAAATCCTCCACATTTTTAGCTTTATTCTTATTATGTTTTTTCATATGCCTCTTCAAATTTCCTGCGAATGTTAAGCCGCAGACTTTACACTCGTAAGGTTTTTCACCCGTATGTGTCTGAAGGTGCCGCTGTAAAGAACCCGACGAAGTAAAAGACGAATCGCAAACTGAGCACCGGTAGGGCTTTTCTCCCGTGTGTGTGCGGACGTGCACTTTGAGATCGCCTGGACGAGCAAAGGACGACCCACAAATCGAACATTTGTGAGGCTTTTCGCCAGTGTGCGTACGAAGATGCATTTTGAGTTTTCCAGGATCCGAGAAAGAAAAATCACAATACGAACATTTGTACGGCTTTTCGCCCGTATGTATCCGAATGTGTTTTCTCAGATACTGAGCTCGGGAAAAGGAAGACTCGCACAGTGAACATTTGAAAGGCTTTTCACCCGTGTGGGCTTGAATGTGCAGTTTGAGGTCCTTAGGCTTACTGAAAGAAGATTCACAGAGTGTACATTTGTGAGATTTCTCATCAGCTTTTCCTTGGTTGTCCAGATTAAGGTCTTCAGGTCTACTTAATGACGGCTCACTGTATGAACATTTGTACGGCTTCTCGCCTGTGTGTAAACGATTGTGTACTTTAAGGTCGTAAGATTGGTAAAATGACGAACCACAGACTGAACATTTGTACGGTTTATCATGAGTGTGTTTCTGAAGATGCAATTTCAGAGAATCGGTTCGAGTAAACGAAGCGTGACAAAGCGAACATTTGTAAGGCCTTTCGCCTGTATGCGTGCGAAGGTGCCGCTTTAGATGACCAGATAAAGAAAAAGAATGACCGCACACTGAACATTTAAAAGGCTTTTCGCCTGTATGTCGTTCACCTGAATGCACCATACTGTGCTTTTTCAGAGAGTCAGCTCGGGAAAAGGAAGATTCGCAAAAACAACATTTGTACGGCTTTTCGCCTGTGTGGATGCGAATGTGTTTTTTCAAATTTCCCGATTCAGTAAAAGAGGAATCACACAAGGAGCACCGGTAAGGTTTTTCGCCCGTGTGAACACGAATGTGCTTTTTTAGGGAAGTGGCCGAAGAAAATGAAGAATCGCATAATGAACATTTGTAAGATTTATCTCCTTTCAGTGTTGAATGATGACCTTCAAGAGTAGAAGCAGAAGATTCACAAATGGAACAGTCTTCCTTCTCACACCTGCAGGCCATTTTGTTTTACTTGTACCTTTACACTGATTTAAATTTGATTATTTATTCTTATACCTGTGCTCTAGAATGACCTTTTACACCTTCAGCTGTCTGCACAGGCATAATGTCCCAGTACTTTCCTACGGGTTTTTTTTCACGGATAGTCATTGTTTCATGTCTCCTTTACCAAGTTCTGGAAAGATTGAAAGGCTTTTTTAAAAAAATGCAATTAAGCATGACAATACTACATAAATCCAACAATTATTATGGCCAGTAGGTTACTGATGCTACTACAGTAGATGCATAAAAAATCAACAATGAAAAAGATGGTCCATCATGCAAGGGTTGGCTAAGAAGGGGGATTTTTGAGAGCAATACATACATATACCAAAGGCTTTTCCCCATACAATGTTAAAAAAAAAAAAAAAAAGGCATCCCCACCCATTCCATCCCCAACATACTTCACTCCCATCCAACCCCTTCCCTCCCTCTTATCTTGGCACCTCCTGGATGATGGGTCATCCTTGCATCTTGCCCACTGCCCTGGGTCAGCAGTGTTGCAAGACACAACACATTCACTGTGAGGCCACTTCCTTAAATTGGGGACAGCCCATCTCCATCCCCTTATGCAGAAAAGGAGACGAAGGGGAAAAATCCCATCAGGCTATGTCAATTTATTTTTCACACATATTCCCTCACCCACCACCCAATCCCCCTCATGCATCACAGCAACATCCATAAACAACCATTCTCCATTCACCTCTATCTCCTGTCTTCTCCCCTCCTTCCTCAATAGACATTCCCCTCTTTCTCAATGCCCCTTTTACCCCATCCATCCATCTCATCCTAGGTCGCCCCCTCATGTTCACTCCTTCCACCTCTACCTTCCACACCTATTACTAATCTTGCTTCACTCATACTTTCCATGTGTCCAAACCATCCCAGTAATCTTTCATCAACCTTATCTCCTAATTCCCTTTCCACCCCCGCTCTCCTTCTCACCTCCTAGTTTCTCACTCTATCCAGCCTCGTAATAACTATCATACTTCTCATGCACCTCATCTCACTCCTTCCACCTCTGCCTTCCAAACCATCCCTGTAATCAACCCTATCTCCCAGCTCCCTTTCCACCCCGTTCTCCTCCTCACCTCCTTGTTTCTCACTCTATCCAGCTTTATAATCCCTATCATACTTCTGAGGCACCTCATCTCAAACACATTCACTCATAATAATTGTCAATTTGTGCTTGGCAATAGGAGTTTGAAAAGGTTCCTCCCACCTCAGTGGAGGGTAGATTCATGGATTTGGATTGACTACACTATAGCATAATCTTTTTTGCAAATGGAAGGAACTAAATATTAACATGAGTGAAAATAGTTGACCAATCTAAAATTATACAAAATGAAAATCGAGGTTAGGTTATGCAAAAACAGATTTTAAGGGGGCTCTGCCTTTCATGTTAGATCAATTCTTACGGTTATGTTAAGAATGTACATCAGGACAGAACTTAGTATAGCATGTTATTTTTAAACTAGAAGTCAATGTCACATGCTACAAATAATTGCCATTGGGTGAAAATGGTCAAAATGCAGTCTAAAATACACTAAAATGGTGGATATACCATACCAGTATGAATTCACGGGAACAAATATTTTTTCCTTTGTTTACTTATGTGTTTTTGGCACACTTTAACTTCATTCGTTCACTTTCCGTGACAACTTTAGTTTCCAACAGTGTCTAAAGATCGATCTGAGAAGACGGCGGATCACAAACAACAGGCTCACGATGGAAATCACGGCTTAATTCGAACCATATGCACAGCAGGCTAGAAAAAAATATATTACAAGAATATAATGAAGATGTGCCATCTTCGCAATATTTATAAACAAACAAATAAATTGTCACAAAACTGGAACACATAATTTGTGTATGTACTTTATTGAGTCACTATACCAACTTTGTTCAACAATGATATATATTGTATCAAGAATCTACGAAACAATAAATTGTGCGTCTAAACATTTATCATGGCTGAAAATGCTTTAACATACTTTTCAGCGATTTCCAAAGTTCCGACAGGAAATGACGAATAGCCTGAGAAGCCATATTTGTTTACATTACATCGGTGCACAGTTTGCTACTTGCAGCCTCGTTCCGACATTAGCGATTTCTGAAATAATATCATAATTATTTCGCTAATTAAATTTTTATAGAAACCAATCTTATTCCTTTGTATCTGCGTTTGAGAGAAACGAGAAAAGCCAAATAGGCTTTACCTTTTTAATGCATTACAATGGATACCGCAAAATGTCAGTGACTACATATTTTAGTACTTTGTGGATACACACGCGCAAACACACGCATGGCTCAACGGTGCAGTGGTGCCATTTTTTACCTAGTTCGAGTCTCGCCCAGGACTGAACACGCCAACATCGCTGCACTGCGAGTCGGCACTCCACCTCTAGTAGGCAAGAAGTTGTGTGCATATGCAAGGTCACAGCATAACCTATAAATCAGGGCATATGGTTGTAGACTCGGAACTTTTATTCGGGAGCTGTCAATCACGAGCACAACACGTGATCCGAGTACATTACACACATATATGTGAATCACCATGTTCTTTGATCACGTGTTGGACGTGATCGACAGCTATTTCCCTCTCGGAAGAGAGCTCAGAGCTCATTCATGTGTGTGTATATGTATACACCCCCATATATATGTATATATATATTTATATATATATATATTATATATATATATATATATATATATATATTCGTAGGCTTTCTTACTAGCAATTTCTGTTGAATGCTAATGTACACTGATTTCAAGAGACCATACCATTCTGTATTTTCTTTTCTTCGGAGTCCAAACTCAGGAGGAAAATGCAAAAGACGTCAGATTTTTGTTTTTCCTTTTTTACACTGTAAACTGTTTCCGCCATTATCTATAACTCTTTTCAGCGTTTGAATACAGTACAAGATTATTGGGGGAGGGGGAGGTTAAGTAAGGCAGAATTAGGTCCGTGGGGGGATGGGGGATACTTGGGGAGGTCGCCCTGCTAATGGTAAAAGAGGTGTGGAAGGCAGAGGTGGAAGGAGTGAACATGAGGGGTTGACCAAGGATGAAATGGATGGATGGGGTAAAAGGGACACTGGGAAAGAGGGGAATGTCTGTTGAGGAAGGAAGGGAGAAGACAGAAGATGGGGGTGAGTGGCAATGCTCCCTGTCATTTTTTGCTGTGTGCGCAGAAATATGCTTGTGTGTAAACTTTGCCTTCTCCGAAAAGTACAGTATGTGCGCACCCGTGCAAGTCACCATTTGATCATTTAAGCAAATACGCTAGAGTCAGAATATATATATATATATATATATCTATATATAGATATATATCTATATATTTATATATATATATATATATATATTGGTTTGACGGCTGGCAAGTTACCATATTTTTTGAGTTGATGTTTGGGTGGAACTCCTTTACTGAATGGATTTTAATATAATTTGAAAACCTTGTGTGCGCACATTTTTTCTTTATTTACACCAGTTGTAAAACATGTAGGCGCGCACATCTTAGCAACGTTTCTCAACCAGGCTTCCCCGGAACCCTAATTAGATTCCACAAAAGGTCACTAAGGGTTCCACGAGAACAAGTGAGATATGCTAAAGCACTTTTGATT
The DNA here is from genome assembly GCF_046742065.1 of Oratosquilla oratoria. Classification (NCBI taxonomy): domain Eukaryota; kingdom Metazoa; phylum Arthropoda; class Malacostraca; order Stomatopoda; family Squillidae; genus Oratosquilla; species Oratosquilla oratoria. The sequence goes on from NC_134788.1 coordinate 51,648,624, forward strand.
TTTTATTTAATTTCATATACGGGATATAATTAAACACACGCACGACAAATTCTTGGTTATTGTAATAATGTAATATAGACATAATCCTATCTAACCTATCATTACTATGATAATAAAATGAGAAAGGTATGGTATATATATATTTTTTCGAGCAGGGGTTCCTTGAGACATGCATTTTATTTTAAAGGTTACACAAGGGTAAAAAGGTTGAGAAACGTTGGTTGTGTATGGATGATGCTGTGGTGCATGGGAGTGGGTAGGCGATGGGTGAGAGGTTGAATGATATTTTGATGCAGCCCCAAGATATTTACCCATGTTTTCTCTTTTTCTGCATAACAGGACAGAGAGAGGAGGTCACCAATTAAATGAAGCGGCCTTGCTGTGGGTGTGCTGTGCCTTGCTACATTGCTTCTGACCCAGGGCATTGGGCGAGATGCAGGGATGACCCATCATCCACGAGGAGCTAAGAAAAGAGTTAATGAATGGGAGTGGAATACGTGTGGATAACGTGGGTGGGAGTGGATTTATGCCTTTGACTACCTCCCTTGAATGGCGAAAAAAAAACACGTTGGTATATGTATGTATGCATTATTATAATTACTATCATGCGTCATCACCCTGTACCACTGAAACTGTCAGGTGCTACATTTCTGTTTTCAATATTTTCATAAGTTTCAAATTTCTATCTACATCTGTTTATGACCGATTCCTGCATTGCGTTTGTGTGGGGCTGGTTTTATGTCAACACCTGAAAGTAGTACAGAAAGATGGGCAGACACCAGTTGCCAGTTATGATATTGCTTAAAGGTGGAGGAAATACAGATATTGACCAAGGGAGGCCTTTGGCCTAGTCAAAACACCGAGTGTCAACCCTGCACCTTATAAATGGAAGGATGTTAGCAGGGTTGGGTGGCAAAGAGATAATTTTCTCTGACATCCTGATGTGAGGTGCTCATCGTTAGTCCCTTACATATGTTCGTCATAGTCCTATTTGTTTATTAAGAAATACAGGACAAAATCTCCTTGGGAAATAACCCATTGAGGCCAAATCCTATTGGAATACACCTCAACCCAAAACCCCCTTTCAGTTGTTTCCCCAGGGGGTACATGTAAGAGTGGGTATTGATGAGGTAAACTTCACAAACTGTTACATAATATTGATCTGATCAAATTTACCAAACCCAATCTAAACCATCCAACATGATCTAACTCATCCAACATAATCGAACACACGCAACATAACCTAACCTATCACACTTGCCATACCAAATCTATTCTTGAAAAAAAAACTCACCCTTAGTCAAAGTAAAGTGGGGTTCACGTTGAGGATATCTAGAGTTAAAGGGGTTTGCTCCAGTGGATTTTGTCCCGAGAGCGCTTGGTCTGGCAGGTTTTGTCCTTTGGTGACTTAGTACAATTTATGACATACTCACTGGTGAAAATCTTTGATTACAGGTCGAGATGGGATTCCTAAAAAAAGAAAAGATGCAAAGGTGATGTGTATGATAGGAACAAACGTTGACATCCTGTTTTCATAGTCTCAGCCTAGGTGAACAATGGTCCTACAATGCCTGCCAAGTGCGTTGGGACTTAGATTTTCTAGAGATCACTATATCTTTCCCACACTGCCTTGCATCATCGCCAGCGGGTTTTTAGTCGTTAGTGGTAAGAATGAAGTCATTGTTGGGTAGTGGGAGGAATATTTGATAGTAACTGAATATGTTGTCAGTCTCAGTCACTACCAGGTGGAAGTTCAGTCCCATGAAGCACCATATGGAGTCGTGGGACAGTAGATGGTCTTCATCTAACAGATTTACAGCCCCCGAATCTCACCTCGAAAATTCATGGCTGGTACAAGACACCTGAGGGTTCAGTTGGAACGCACTAAAATGATCAAGACCCATTTTATTTAAACATATCTAAGTATTATCTTAATTATGGCATCATACAAGAGGGTGCATCCTGTATATTATAATTGGGCAAATACAAATGACATGCTTTCTCCAATTTGCTTTTGGCGCCACTTTTGGGCAGTGACTCATTTCGCGAATGTAAACATCATAGACGACTGAACTAACCAAGCTACCTTCTGTATATGTGTAATTACACTGACACACGTGATGTAAACAATGTGAACTTCCTGACAATGTATACATGGGTCTCGTTCACAGGAAAGTAAGCCGTACAATTTGTCACGATCTGTTATAATTTTCTTGGACTCTTCTCGAAACAATTGTAAGTTTCTTTTTTCCGTTCCCGTAATTTTCGAGCCGCAGCAAATCGCCAAATGTAATATGTGTTTTATTTGTCGGACGTAGTAGATACGCATTAGTCGCTTTTGAAAGCATAGACCATACTAGAGTTCGAAAAAGTGCGGATTCATAAACACGAAATACTTTTGTATTTCCTACAGTTTAAACTTTAAAGGTATGTGAAGGTGCTCTAGAAATATTTCATAGTGGGTGTCACTGGGTGACGGGGTCATGAGGACAATTTAGAACGTCATAAATGAAAAACACCCACCTTTGCAGAGAGTAAAAGTAATCCAAAATATATTTTATTAATGGACATATTATTCAGGTCATTAAAAGGATTAGATCAAACTGACAGAAAGGTCATTTTGGTTTGGAATGGATGGGTGTTGTGAGGTCACGGGAACAAATTGAAAAAGTCAGCCTGCTGGTATAATAATAGTGGCCTTGATGTTTTAAGCAAGAAGTTCAGGTTTTCCAGAGATATGACAACTCCTGTAATAGCCAAGGTGATAGAGCTCGAGCTAAAACCATGAATAGAATTATAGTTATGACAGATAGATCCCCAGAAACATAGCAAAAGTTTAATATATATAAGAAATGAAGAATGTTAAGAAATATAGAAGGATAGGGGCATCAATTTGTGAAATTAATGTCAGTGTGTCACTATTTATGTTTGCTAATTCCAGTCTTTTTGTTATTTCTTCCTTTATTTATTTATTCATTTATTTTTTATGACACACCACTTCATCCCCTGATCTATTGCTAACTTTGTTTGGTCCTTTCCCTCGCCCCACTTCTTTTTTTATCATTTGTATGTTATAAATACCGTGTGTGTAGTGAATTTAGTAGACCTGTGCTTGCAAAATACTCCATACTTGTTCAGGGTTTTAAACAACCACATATTAGGTTTGAACCAATGAAAATAAATGAAATGGGAGTGAATAAATGAGGCTCATTTGCTTAAAATAGTCTAGGTAACTCAATTCATTAGTTAACAGTGAGCTTAGTGTATTTTTAGTTGTATCTGATGATATTTTAATGGTAAAGGTTTGTAATTTATTTTTAATGTAGGATCCTCATTATTGTTCATGATTTCCTTAGATGTGATGATTTTTTGTATCAAGAGATCATGCAGTAAAGATTATAAATATATCGGATGAAATAAATTGTTTAAAATAAGGCTTCCACATTCATGGGTTCTTTCTCAATGTTTTGCAATGTATTTGGTTACTGTACTTCTGCTGCTGTTATCCCATTTAACTCTATTATTGCAATATATAGATTCAGTTATATAATAGCGAGAGAAACTAGATGAATCCAATGATGTTTTGCCAGTATTTATATTATTTCCCCTAAATATGACAAGTGAAATATTGGTCAGATTAGAAATTAGCTCATTATGAAGGGAGTGGAATGGGTAGGGGTAGGTACATGCCTTTTAACTTGGTTACCTCCTTTATAAGATAGAAAAAGGCTTTGGTATATAGATAGATGAATATATCATAGTGTCAGGTAGAAATGATAGTGTTGTTTTTCTGTAGACTTGTTTTATATGATATTACATATAATAATTTCATAGTCTGTGGTGATTTTAATAAAGTCATTCTCACAATTTCAGAATTTGCAGGTATGAAGTTGACAAGAAACTACTTGTGATTACACAAAAAGAAAATCATACAAATATGAAATGATGAAAAGGCAGAGAGTTCAAGATATCAAAGGTCAGTCCTTCAGACTGACATAATAAGTGTTTTCGTTTAAGTGAATAGAAATTGAGACAAAATGACCAGTATATGTCAAAATTACAAGTGTACACTTTGTAAATCTGACTTTTCTTCTGCCTCTGCTCTTGAGGGTCATCACTGTACATTTAAAAAAGACAGACCTCATAAGTGTTCATTATGCAATTCTTCATTTTCGGTATCTGGCTCGCTGAAAAGACACCTTCGCACTCACACAGGCGAGAAGCCATTTAAATGCTCCTTTTGTGCGGCCTCCTTCTCAGAATCTGGAAATCTAAAAGCGCACCTTCGGACGCACACAGGCGAAAAGCCGTACAAGTGTTTACATTGTGACTCGTCTTTTTCGTACTACGGAGGCCTGTATGCACACCTTCAGCTGCACACGGGTGAAAAGGTTCACAAATGTTCGCAATGTAATTTTTCTTTTTCGTCAGCTCATTCTCTAAGACGGCATCTTCTTACGCACACCGGTGAAAAACCGTTCAAGTGTTCAGTGTGTAGTTCATCTTTTTCGCAGCCCGGAAACTTGAAAGCGCATCTACAAAGGCACACAGGCGAAAAGCCTCACAAATGCTCAGTTTGTGAATCGTCTTTTTCTAAATCCGAATACCTGAAAAGACATTTTCGAACGCATACAGGCGAAAAGCCTTATAAATGTGGATCATGCGATTCATCTTTTTCTTTACCGTGTTCTCTGCACAGACACCTTCGCATACACACAGGCGAACGACCGTACAAATGCAAGATCTGTGTCGCAGCATTTGCACATCAAGGAACTTTGAAGAAACACATGAGGCAACATGGTGAAGACAAAACTTCTTCCCAGGCAGGCCATTCAAAATCATCTTTGATTAAAGGGGAAAGGGCTGAAGATTTTCAAATTTTGAAGTCAACACAAGGCAGTAATTGTTCAAATGATAATCTTTTGGGAAAAAGTTTGGAAATTGAAATTAAAGTGGAGGAACATGACTTAGACAAGGAAATGGGCTAGAAATGATTAATTTTGTTGAAGGAATGTCAATCATAAATTAGCCTCACTGGGGAGAGTGAATGCCAAGACTTATGAAATGGAGGCCTACATTGGGCAAACCTTATCACATTCCTCTTCATGAAGGGCTATGGTAGATAAACTGAACCACATCACTCAGACCCTTGTCAACAGTGGTTACAAATACTGGCAAAATGCCCCTTATGAGGAAATCAAGAATGTTCATCTCTTTTACAAGGGTTATATAAACAAATTAATAAAAGGATGAGGTAGCTCTACATCCTCTCATGGATGGTCATACCTGTTCCTAGCCACATTGCTCTGGTTGGAGGCAATGCAACACACACACATGGTATACTCTCAGTAAATGGTACTCAACCAAGCACAACTCTCAAGCGTCTGGCAAAAAACTGAGAAAAGTAACAAATGCTAGTGAAACCATAAGTTTAAATTTGGCACAATTATACCATGAATAATTCCACCACTTGTGCATCATGTGCAAGATGTTTACTGCTGGGTAGAAGGGATAGAGTTGATGGGTCTTTGGAAGAAGATTTTTATGATAGGTCGTGGGCATAATGCAACTACAGATGAGTGGCACTTGGGCATGTCTTCAGTTTTGTCTGATTTAAGAAAATTATTTTGTAAACCTTGTTATTAATAGTTGCTATGTTGTGAATAAAAAAAAAAAAACATATAATTTTCATTAAGTTTTTGTTGATGTGGATGTTTGCATATGGAGTTTCTTTTCATAACACAGTAATAATGTAATGGCCTTCCGTTAGAAATAGTCAACATTATTGTAACTCATGTTTAAAAAGAAAATAGTACTGTAGTTGCACTTGTGCATTATATGGAAAATCTCATCTTAATTAGTTCTCTGGATTATGAAGTGAAATTAAATAAATATATTCCTTTTACCATTTTAGACTACACAGTATGCACATTCCTTGAGCTAATATTGATGTATAAGGATCTTGGATAAGATGGAGTTGAGCTAATCAAGAACACTGACTCAGTGGTGCAAGGAAAAGACAATGTTCTTCATTATAGCTGGGTATAGTGCAGTTGTACATGCAAGGTTATCAGCATGCTCATAATTTGCACTAAATTGAGAGGTTGTTAGACATTAAGATCAAATCATGTGACAAATTGTGAAAATAATTAAAAACTCGATAAGCAAAAGTGGTTATTATTTGAAACAAAATGTGGTATTGCAATCGTTTGGAAACAAGTAAACATAGAAAAAGTTATGATCTATGAGTGTGAAATTTGGAATTTGGCATGGCAGTGACTAACGTAAGGAAGGTACAAAGAGCAATGGAGAGAGGAATTGTGAAAACATTGAAAACTGGAAGAGGACCTGTGTAAGAGAAGAGACAGTAATAGAAAATATTGGAGAGCTAATAAAGGAACAGAAGTGAAATCAGGCATGAGAAGTTGCCAGAAAGGGGGATATCAAGTGGATCACATGTGTAACTGATGATGCCATGAGATAGCAAATATGGAAGAGACTAGGTAGGCAAGGAGGTGATGTAGAAAAGTTTGCAGGAATAAAATGAAAGATGTTGAGATGTATGGGGCTCATTGATCAGAAGGAAAGCCCACCATTCCCCAAAAGAGAAAAAAACTAATGTAATTAATCCATTCAAGTATGTCATCATCTTTATCTGTTATGGCTAATGTCAACTGGTTATTCAAAGGAACTTTTAGAGGAAATTGGTGATCTCTAGAATGCTACAGGAATAAGTACTGCCAATGGTTATGCAAAGAATGATAATGGTTCCTTTGAGTATCACTAATTGGAAATCTACGGCCTCATAATTCCTGGCAATGGTTGTCTGGCCTTCTTGTGAATTTCTCTGTGAAAAAACTTTGGACTGATGTATTATTGTGGGACTATGTCACCAGCCTATAGTAGTAGGAGAGGATGAGCAGTCACCAGTTGTCAGCTCTCCTTAAATGAAAACATAGAGGAAACACTGTTGAAGCTGATGGAATTTTAGTCCCACTCTGGAGATGTAAGAAGCTGGTAGATAAAGGTAGACTAGGTAGGTGGAGGGGTAGGTGTCAAGAATTTAATTTTTATGAGTTTGGTAAACAATAGCCACAAAGGAGTTGTATAATCTCGCTCCTCGTCCAAAGTTTATAAACAACTGCTAGGGACCAGATTTTAATGCTGTGACAGTATGTTAACTAAACCATTCATGCATCGATATCGTGAATGATTGAGTAAGCAGTATTAAGACGTTGTAACAGTCTGATTGGAGAAAGGTTGGAGGAGAAAATTTTATTGGTTCATGGGAGTAGAGTCACGCCTTTAGGGGAGGCACATAGTTGCAACAATAAAGATCATTGGACTAAGAATGTCGTGACGTCGGTGCACAGGTGGAGTAAGAAGTAAATTGAGGATCCCAGTTGGGATTCCCTCGTAAATTGACAAGCCAAGTGTAATATTATTCCGGAAGAAAAGAAAATTACCTCCGTTTAACCCATTCAACTCCGATGACAAGATGTCTTGTTATTTGGTCAAATAAAACAAAAAATCATAAAACACCAAAATGTTTGATCAAACACCACAAAAATATGACGTCAGTCCTCGCTTCGCTGCGAGCGAAGCGAGGACTGACGTCATATTTTTCTGGTGTTTGATCAAACATTTTGGTGTTTTATGATTTTTTGTTTTATTTGACCAAATGACAAGACATCTTGTCATCGGAGTTGAATGGGTTAATTCACCCCATAAAGAAACTACTTCCCACAGAAATATATGGCGAAAGACATACTTAAGACAGTGATGAAAAGAAAGTTGAAAGTGAAGGAAGAAATGCAAAACCACAGAAGGGAACAGTAAACAGAAGTAAACTAATAGTTACGGAGAGACGGAGGTTAAAGTGGTGGCAGCGATGGGATTCGAACCCACGCCTCCGAAGAAACGGGAAGAGTGCATCAAACTACAGGACTTAGTTCAAGATACGGCTACGAGTGTACGGGTACACCAATCTACAACCACAACCACGCAGCCACACGTATGATGACTCCAAGAGACAACAAGACGAGGAACAAGGGGACGAGCTACTACTACGAGTGAATTAAGGACTCCGAGAGGGGCGAGGAAGACACGGTTAATGTAAGTATGAAGGACGAAAGTACGTGGAGGAAACCGACGAGGAGGTAGTCGATTCAGATCGAAGCTATGAATACAGGGGAACAAGTGTCAGCCTGTCAGGACTGCACCTCCAGAGGGAGGTGAGGGTGTTGTCAGATTGTGAAGGTGGTCCGCAGGGAGATGATTCTGATTTTTATTTTGGAAAACCACCACTTGCAGGTACATATCATTGCTCCTCTACTGTATGAAGAGAACATCTTATCTTCAGATTCAACACCACCTCCATTATGAAGTGCAGGGACAAGATCTCAATCCCTGGACCAAGCTAGAGATCTCTAAAAACTATAGCTGTCTTTCCTTTCCATTTTTAATAAAAAGAGAACTGACACTTGGCAATCTGGCAACTGCTCTTCCCCTTCTTGTCCTCCTCTCCTTGCAGCTGGTATATACATATTTATATATGTATATGATATATATATATATATACATGGAGTCCTCGAGTTACGTCACATTCATTCCTACGGACCAACGTAAAACTAGCTTCGACGTAAGTTAGAATTATCATACCTTAAGTCACCTAACCTAAAATACCCTAAAGTTATATACATACACACACACACACACACACACACACATATATATATATATATATATATATATATATATATATATATATATATATATATATATATATATATACGAGGAATTCGCTAGTGGACAGCGACATTAATCAGATAATTTTTATGACCATCGCGCAAGGATTCGAACCTGCGCTGTACATGACGACAAGAGGCCCGCCATGACTACCGCCTTAGACCGCTCGACCAACTGATACTTAAAATCGTACGAACTCAGAACACTTACTGGTTCTCGAGATTGAGAAGGTCACTACCTGCAACCCTATTCTCATTTTTACCGTACGACCAAGTACACTCGTGGGAGGGGTAAGGACCGGATCGAATCCTTTTCACGCTTCGTCATTGTAACCATACGAGGAATTCGCTAGTGGACAGCGACATTAATCAGATAATTTTTATGACCATCGCGCAAGGATTCGAACCTGCGCTGTACATGACGACAAGAGGCCCGCCATGACTACCACCTTAGACCGCTCGACCAACTGATACTTAAAATCTCGAGAACCAGTAAGTGTTCTGAGTTCGTACGATTTTAAGTATCAGCTGGTGGAGCGGTCTAAGGCGGTAGTCATGTACAGCGCAGGTTCGACTCCTTGCGCGATGGTCATAAAAATTATCTGATATATATATATATATATATATATATATATATATATATATATATATATGTATATAAATATAAATATGTATATAATATATAAATATATACATATATATATATATATATATATATATATAATATATATAAGAATTAGGCCAGAGAAAAATTAAAAGGAGAATAAATTATAGTAGAGAAAAATGACAAAAATTTAAGTGGGATAGTGAGTTTGAGAAAGAAGAAAACAATAGAGAACAACACCCAAAATGACGAATGAAATCTTATATTATATATCACTGTAAAAACGAAATGATGCCTATCGAGGACGATGTAGGTTGTCATATATATGTATATATATATATATATATATATATATATACAATATATATATATATATATATATGCGTGTGTGTGTGTGTGTGTGTGTGTGTGTATTCAACTTGGTCTTTGGATCACGTGTTGGACTCGTGATCGACAGCTATTTCCCTCCCGGAAGAGAGCTCAGAGCTCGTATGACCGATCTATGGGTAATGCTATGACCTTTCACACACACACACACACACACACACACACACACACACACACACACACACCCAACTCCCCGCCCACGAGAGTCAGAGTAACGACCCGAAGCACAGCGATACCGAAACAATTTCGGCCCTGGGCAGGATTCGAACCAGGTACTGCGAGCACCACCGTACCTCCCAATCCAGTGCTCTACCAACCGCGCCACCGTGTGTGTGTGTGTGTGTATGATAAAGATATAGTTTCCTTGCCGACTTAATTTTTTTGAAATGTGTTTTTGTAGGAGGAAACCAATCATTCTGTTTGGTTATCGGAACGATATCGTGTCAACGACGACACCGACGGCAATATTGATCGACCACGTTTTGTTTACATGGCGGCGGTGATGCCCCAATAAAAATATAATAATAATGAGAAGTCAAGATAATAGGGAGGGAGGAGGGAGTGAATAGGAGTGGAGTATGTGGTGATGGAATGGGTAGGAGTGGATTTTATGTCTTTGTTATTTGGCTGCCTCCCCTGTAACGGGGAAATAGCCATTGGTATATGTATTTATATTAATAGTAATGATGATAACAACGGACTGGTCACATCTGTACGGACAATAGATCACAAGCTACATTCAGTAAGGTTATTCAACTTATGAACATAAACTCAAATTATAAGAATATTGACTATTCCCACCCAGCTGAAGAAGAGGTAAAAGGCCTCGAAATCTGCAGATACTGGTACCTAGATGAATAATAATAATAATAATAATAATAATAATAATAATAATAATAATAATAATAATAATAATAATAATAATAATAATAATAATAATAACGATAATAATAATGATAATGATAATGACAATAATAATAAATAAATAGTACATCAGGAGGCTGCGGCCGAGTCCGTCACCATTGCCCTGTTGTGCACTTTGGGGACTATTGGAGTGGGGGGCGGTAAGAGTCACTCTTAAATTACCTGTTAAGTCAAGACAAAAGTATCACTCTTCTAGTCCGGTGGGTACTGCTCACCACGGGTCACCCATGACCCAGGGAACCATTCGCCAACAGTCGTTCGGCATTGTGTGTCAAACCCCACATTCGGTAATATGGCTGTAGTAGACGCAGGTTAATTTTTGCCTTAAAAGACGCATCTTGCATCCTGACAAAAACTGTAGAAGCAGGATCTTATGATAGAGAGAGAGAGAGAGACATTTTAGTATTTAGGGAACAAAGTTTATAGAATACGTGAAAGCTTTCAGCAATCAATAAGAGTTAAGGTTATCAGTGAGAGTTTTGACTGACAACCTTAATTAGAATAATAACATAAAAATAATAAGCTATACCAAAATGAGCATGAAATATTTCTAATGGCTTCGCAGATTCGGAACTGACTTGATTGTTTCCTTGAGTTTCACTAACTGAACATTTCAGCTCCACAATGGCTGGCAACATTTCTTGGGACCTCGTGTAAACTCCGCTGGGAAGACACTTTGGACAACTGTCTTTGTTGGGATCAACCATGGTCTTGGACCACGTGTTGGACTCGTGATCGGCAACTATTAACCCTCCAGATGAGACCTTAGAGCTCATATATGCCAGATCTATGGAGACATGCTGTTAGCTTACACACACACACACACACACAACTCCTTGCCCACGAAAGTTGGAGTCCAGCGATGCTGAAATTATTTCACTCTTGGACCGGAAACGAACTCGGACCAGTGGACTAGCAGTTGCGAACGGTACCACTGCACCGCCGAGCTGTGTGCTGTAGTGTGGGACTGCTTCTGTGTCACTAACATATAGGAGGGAAGCAGTGTTTCTGTGTCACTAACATATAGGAGGGAAGCAGTTTGTATTACTTTTGTGTTGGAAATCATTATTGAAGATGGAGATCTTGGGTTCGTGTGTGTGTGTGTATACACAGACATACACAAGCACACACACACACACACACACACACACACACACACACACACACACACACCATAGATCGGGGTGTGTGTGTGTGTGGGTAAGGTCATAGCATTACCCATAGATCGGTCATACGAGCTCTGAGCTCTCTTCCGGGAGGGAAATAGCTGTCGATTACGAGTCCAACACGTGACCCAAGACCATGGTGAATCACACACACACACACACACACACACACACACACACACACACACACACACACACACACACACACACACACACACACACACACACAGCTATAGAAGAGATGTGAAAAAGAACAGCTTTCCTCACAGAGTAACAGACAGTTGGAACAAGTTAGATGAGAAATTGGTGTGTGCAAAAACAATACATGAATTTAAAAATAATTTAGATAAAATAAGATATGAAGACGGGACTTCACGAACATAGCTCCCCTTCCCGTAAAATACAACTAGGTAAATACACACACACACACACACACACACTCCCCATCCCGTAAAAAAGAACAACTAGGTAAATACACACACACATGCGACATTGTGGTCACCCAGTACTATTTGGTTAACGGATTAAGATTAACGAAGTTAACTTTTTTGGTTAATGGTTCCTTCCTCGGTATGTATATGTATGCCGATTGTAGATGTCTGGTTGAGAGGATGACATACAAGAGCCCTAGTAGATTCCGGTTGTTCAACCACGATTGTAACTGCCGGCCTGATTAAAGGATTCAGACAGGGGGATATGGCCCTGATGACAGTTGACGGAAGGGAGACAAAATGCGAAGGCGACCAAGAAGTTGAAATGATGTTGGAAGACATTCTGATACTATTAAGAGTGGTTGTTATTAGAAGGGTCATAGAGGGAATTGACGTGGTGCTGTTAATTTAATGGATGCAATTACCACAGCTCGGAGAAGTCACGTTTGTCGCCAGACAAGTGAGGGTTGGAGCGATACGTGACCCGAGTACGGAATGGAGAGGAAAGAACCGCCAGAGGCCGGAAATAGACGTAGGAATGATCATGAAGGCCATGGAGGGCGGTGTCGCCACGAAGTTTCACTTCGACGAAAAGACGACACCTTGAACAATTGAGGACGAAGACTTCCTGGCGAAATTTGATGGCCAGAAGTGGGAGGTAGAGTGGTACCTCAAAGGAGGCTCACTTATATTGAAGAGCAAAGTCGTCTGCTATGAACAGACTCTCGGAGAGGGGGTGAGAGACGACTTTGACCTCGAAGTAGAGCGGTGGATTGATGAGGGAGTTTTGAGTCCTTGGGAGCAGCCGGTGGATGGTGGAATCTTGCCTCTGATGGCTGTGGTGCAGCAAACCAAGAACAACGTGCGACCGGTGTTGGATTTCCGGGAGCTGAATAAATTCGTAAAGACGGGGGGAGTGGAATTATGCCTTCTAACTTTAGCTACTTTCCTTGTAAGGGGGGAAATTGCATAAGTATGTAATTTTAAAAGTGAACACCTAAACGGTGTAACAAGAGATAATTAAATATTAATTTTGAAAATTATAATACATCAACGTAATATACGTTTTTCTCGGCGGAAACAGATAATAAAAAACTTCTTTAAAAACAAATACACTACAAAACGGAGCTGCGACGATGGGTTCGAGACACCATGTTGTCGTTTGTCCAGTCCCACCAATGTCGTTTTGTATACTACGTTATGTGTCAGGTGTTTTCCCACTCCAAGTGACGTAATTTTTCAAACGGTGCTATGGAGCTGAGCTTCATGTATTTTCTTGAAGCTATCTCCTCCACGCCCTGCAGTCCTATCGGATGCCAAAACCGGCCGTTGACATCCTTGGCGACGACGAAAGGCCTGATGACCTCTAGCATTACAGGTACCGCATTACTAAATACAGGTTAAGTAAGAGCAAATGATCATACTTTAGTTTCTTCAACTTCCACAGCTATCAAAACAAGGATGACGTCTCAAGCACTTGTTGCGAATATGTTCATTAGTGTATCGCTTTTAGCAAAATTTTCTATTGTTGATTTCCACCAAGAAAACACATATTATGGTGATATATTACAATTTACAAAATAAATTTCTATTTTTCTATTGTTTTATTGTTTAGGTGTACACTTCTGAAATGTTACCTTCCCACATGTAATCTTCCTTAGATATTGAACGCAGGTCAAATAGTAATTAGATACACCACTACAGTGGAAGACAAACCATTAGCGAGGAAAATCTACTGATGAGGATTTCCTGTTTTTCATATGTAAGAGGCCATTACAATGACAAAAATATATTTCAAAATATCAGGTAATAAAGCTTCATTGTGTTGGATTAAATTCTTAGTTTAAGTGACATGAATCAGAATAAAACAGCATGAGTCTTTAAGAAGACTAAAACTTTAATTATTCTAAATATCAAGAGGCATATTTTAGCCTAGACAGAGGTAGGAGGTTACTTTACGGACAGCCATAATCTGCCAGTCGGTGAACCAGACATTGATTGGGAGGAGACTATTTATCTCAACCTAATAACTCACCAGTTTGATTACACACTTCTTTTGGCAGTATGTAGTTATACGACTCCCAAAGAATTGCAGGTTCTCTAATGACATTCTCTGATCAGAACAGGCTACATTCTTTGATGCCTTGTTTAATATTTTGAAGTGTCAAGAAGTACGAGTTTACAGATTTTTTCTATCCATCAAAGGACAATTTCATTTAGTTATGTGAGTGTCCTTTTTCTAGTGAAGCATTAATTAAGCTTTGTTGAGAGTAATTCCATGACGGTAGATAATCAAATAATAATCCAACTCCTACCTAACCTATCTTAACCCTCCACTGTGGTAGAATTATTTTTTTCCATCCACTTGCATCTATCTTTTTTTGGTACTCCTTTAATCCAGGGATACACTATTTACCTAGAATTAGGTAACTACAATAGAGGCACATTGACAATAGCTCTCTATTGGAACTGATAAACAATGCCAGTTCCTCCTTAGTTAAATGAAGTTCATAATCATTTTGTCATCCATCGTACACATTTTAACTTTTTTTTTTACTTTTTTGGTCTTAAAATATATTTCTAGTGAAACTTTGATACAAAATCACATCTGACAAATTATAATAACCTCAAATGCAAACCAAAATATATTTGAGGTGGAGATGTAAGGGGATACCAGTTCATGCCTGCCAAAAAATTAGTAAGATTTTGCAAAGAATATAAGTCTTAGAGATGTGTAGTACAGTATTTGTAAACACATTCTAAATTGAAATTGTGCTGTAGTCTAGAGTAGCTGCCTACCTACGTAAAAATCTACCTCATTTTATTAGCTGCTGGCCCCTTGTATGTATTTACCTTGTACAGTACATTCTAGGACCTAACCCAACTAAAACCTAGCAATGAAGAGATACAGAGTTTTATATGCAGCTCCCCATCTGTGTATAAGTGGAAGACAGAAAAAAATCTGAAGTAAAACAAATTTACATAGTTTATCATGGACTATGCCCTCTGTTGTATAATACCTTGCAAAATATGTATGGGGACTGCCCCATCTGTTATAAAACTGTAAGTTGCAACAACATTGAATGGGTTTGTTTCTGGTTCATCAACTTTACATTGGGATGAACAGGAATATACATACATACATATACCAAAGGCCCCCTTACACAGGAGGTAGCCAAAAAGAAAAAGGCATAGAAACCACTCCCACCCATTCTATCCCCTACTCACTCCACTCCCCTCCACCCACTTTCCTCCCTCTCATCTCGGCACCTCTTGAGTGATGGGTCATCCCTGCATCCTGCACACTGCCCTGGGTCAGAAGCAGTGTCGCAAGACACAGCACATCCACAGCAAGGCCACTTCATTAATTCGGTGACCCCCCTCTCCGTCCCATCAGGAGCATAGGAAGTTAAATCAAAATTGGCAAAGTGGTTCTTCCCAGAAAATTTAAGATTTCCCCAGAGATAATCACCATGCACAATTTCGTTCTTTCTTTCCAGCTCTTCTCAGTGGTATGATCCATTCCCTATGTCTCTGGGCAGTGAGTTCATTACATTTTTCTCCCTGGTTTTTTAAAACGGGGGATCCTGTAGAAAGATATCTTTTCACCATGCCCTGCTGTATTTGAGCAGCTTATGACTGCACAAAGTTAATCATAAATACAGTTCTCTGACAGTGTCTCTTCTTGCTCGTGGTTTGCCCTCCAATATGGCAGTATAATATATCACGTGACCCCTGACATCATGCAGCATAGTCTCTATGTTCAGATCACTTCCAGTTTGAGAAACTCAGGTCTCTGATATGTGTCCCCTGTGTCCTCTCCCCAGTTGACCTTGACCAGGTCTTCAAAATCAAATTTAGTCTCCTGATTTGCCCAAAATTGATCAAGTCTCCTTTTGAAAATTACTAGTGGAATATTGTGGAAAGCTTGAATTAGTTAACATAATTTCATTCAACCAAGCACATTCCAGCACAGTCATACTCACAGATACAGAAGGCTTCTGGAAATAAGCCAAAAAATTATTCAGCCTGTCTATCCAGCTCTTCGTTATTCTCCTGATTTGGTTGGAATCTGTTGTTGTGAGTTGGTTTTTCTTATATTTTCTTTTTAGTTATATTTCTGGCCAATGTTACAAGATTAATATTTTCTGGTGTTCAATTTTGTTCCTTATTTTTTGTGTCCTTTTGTACCAGTTGTATTCCCCTGCATCTTGAAGACATCTCTGTAACATTCCTTATCATAAATTTGATTAACAATCTAGAAAATCTCTATCGCATCCCCTCAGGAGCATCAATATTCAGGAGATGGTAGCTTTAACTTGTGTAACATTCTTCATATGATAAACCCTTTATTGAAGGTACTGATTTGTTGGCTCTGGTTTATACATTTTCTAAACCTTCAGTGTCTCTTATTTTATAAGGGTACCACACCTGATTCATGTATTCCAGTAGCAGTCTCACAAATGCAATAAAAGGAGATCTCAACATCTGCTCATCCAAATATATGAACATTCAGATAAATCCAACGAGTTGGTTGACTTTATTGATTTCCTCTGCCATAAGCTCCAAGAAACTTAGAACATAGTTGATTATGACATCCAATTCCTTTTCAGATGATGCCTCTATCATGTTATTATACATAGTGTATATAGAGGGTTCTACCTCAGTTTTACCTCAATGCATGTAGAGCACTTATGAATAAGATCAATAATGAGGGTCCCATGATAGAACCCTGGCACACACCACTAATAATGTCATTCCATTCAGATGTCTCTCCATTAATTACTATGCTTTCTGTTATTCAGGAATGACAATCCATTCAATATAGTCAGGACCAATGTTATAATGTCTTTCTCAATAAGTCATCTATAAGGCATTTTATAAAAAGCTTTGATGAATTCAAAATAGGTCACATCAACAGCAAATACTTCATCCAGTATTTCCATCTATTTGTCCAGAACTTTTATGAGTTGGAATACAGTACTCCTGCCAGATATGAATCCAAACTGTTTCATACTAAGAATTTTGTGGTTTTTCATGTGGCCAGTTATATGCCTTCTTAATATAGGGTCTATTATTTTGCAAATTGTCCTAGTAATGCTAACCGGCCTGTAGTTTCTGGGATCACCCTTTTCCCCTTTTTTTTAGATATTGCTGTAATGTTTACTACTTTCCAATCTTCAGGTACAGTATGAGTAGTGAAAGACAGTTTGAATGAATTTTTTATTGGTTCAGCCATCCATTCTTCAGCTTTCTTAATTACCTAAGGATGCAAACCATCTGCACCAGGAGATTTGTTCCTCTTAAACTTTTTTGTAATTTTCCTAATGGAGCATTCAGTTACTTTTATATTATTTAGATATGGGGAATGTCCTATTTGTATTAGGCATGTTTCCTTTTGGTTCTGTGGTGAGGACACTGCTATAGAAATGAACCAGCACTTCTGTCTTTTCTTGATAATTTTCCTCCTTTCTTGTTTTTTCCCCATTCACTTACAATGCAGGACTACTGGATGTATTTCTAGTTTTGGACTGTACATATTGAAATAAAAAAATAAATTTTTAACATTAATCAAAATATTTCTCTCTTTACTTCTCATTTCTTTTCTTGATGCACTTCTTTTTGGTTATTAGCTTATCTATATTCTTCCTTTACCTCCATATATTCTCTGGACACTTCTCTCTTATCAGTTTACATCCTCCTGAGCCTTTCCCACAATCTTTGTTTTTGTTTTGGTCTAATTTTCTGTTCATCGGTAGATCCTACTTTGTCCTTTTTCTGAGTGCATCTTCTTCTGGGTATACAGTCATTCACTATCTCCAATCTATTATTTTTTTTTCTAATTACCTAAGTTCATCTCTATTTCATCAGAATGTAAATAATTTTTCCAGTCATTACTCAGTTTTTCTCAGAATTGATTAGAATAAGCTTTTTTATACATGTATGCCATCTATTTGTTTTTCCTCATGTTAGGTTCTAAGTGACATTCAAATTTCAGGCATATGTGATCACTCTTTTCCTGTGAACTGGATATCTCTATATCATTCACTAAAAGTTCATCATTAGAAAAGGGTAAATCAAGAACATTTCCTGCAGTTCTCTCAAAACCTTGTTATTTCTGAATGGATACCCACACTGTGCTGTTCCTCGTAGCTACCTGGTGAGCCTGAAGAGATTATTGGTTAAAAGAAATACGCAGATGTGGTGATGTTACACTGGCCAAGTTAAATAATTTTCCTCTGTTTCTTACTGAGATTGCTGTGTATTTGCTTCAATCACATTTTGGTGGGTGACCTTTTTCTTCAATATGGTTCATGAATTCACTGGTGTTATGGTGGTGATGAACATCACCTTTGTGTTCTTTTAGTTTTGAATATTTCTCCTTATATAAAAACTTTCACAACCTGAGGATGGAATTTTATAAACTAAGCTTGGTATTATTATTTTCCGCCTTTGTTTTAATGAGGTCACTGATTTTCTCCCCTGTATCACATGAGATGTGGATATTTGTTTGAAACCCTTGCAGAGAAAGCTACAACACAGAAGTTAGGAGAATTCATTACCTGTGTTAGGGATACTTTGGGTACCACGTACACAGTCCATCTTCAATGAATCCATCCATACTAATAACGACATCAACAGATGGCATGAGTTTCTGAACTGACACGCCAAATATGGAAATCTATCATTCTACAAACTCGTCCACCTCCTCTAGGAACAAGCAGATTTTGATGAACTCCAAATTCATTTCTCAGAAAACAAACTAAAATGCTGCCAAAGGAAGAAATACCACCAAATGCAAGGGCAATTGTTTGCTTTGTGGGAAGAATACATCACAGGACATAAAACTGCAAATCATTTATTACGTAGGGCTGTGCACTTCATGGTTCCAAACATGGACTGATTTCTCTTGCTGACTTTCAATGTATAGAATTGGCTATAATGTGCAGACAGACTGTTGTGTGAAAATTGTGCTATATTTTTTGGTAGAACCAAATATACATCCTATTCTATATTGTTTTTTCAATATGCATGTATTGCCTAGAATTGCAAAGTGTATCCGATATTAATAATTGTATAGAAATAATGTATAAAATAGTTGTTAATATGTTAATTTTTCAAATAAAGATGTATGTGCAACCTGACGAACTCTGTAATGTGCAAAACTGTGCTAATTTTCTTATATTTTTATCATTTTGTAAACATGATTTACTCTGGATATAATTTTTATAACATTGTAAAACCAAATGTATACCTTATTTAATATGTTATTGTTTGACCTCCATGGTCAGCTGATGCATGCCTGTTGAAATATGTTGGTCAAGTTTCCCACTTGGAAACAGAAAAGCGAGGACATTATGACCCAATGACATTTCTACAGACCCGAGGATGTGTTTGACTAAGAATGTTCTCACCGGTAACCATCTCCTCCACAAGTTGTGTAAAATAAGTCCCTTATTTTTTCCTTGAAATCAAAACCAAATTTATCTTCTCCTCATTTCACTGAATAGTTTCTCCATTGTATCACCTTATATTTCACATTTAGATCACTAAATTCCTGCATCACTCTCAGCAGATGTTGATTAATTTCTTCACAGCTACTTGGGCTCCTATATACCAAGACCAACAGTATATTTTCTGATTGTCCTTGGATTTCAACACATGTATATTCACAAAAAAAAAAAAAAATCAACATTACTTTATCATAGGGGAAGTCCTTCCTCACATATATCAAGAAACCTCTCCCTTCTTCATTATGTAAAAGGTTATTACCCAGAGTCTCATGCCCTTTCAATTCATACTCCACAAATACTCTATCATGTCTAAATATTTTTTTTTTACTTCCTGAACCATCACTATATGTGGTAACAAGATCATCTCCTCTAAACTTCAACTCATTTTATCCACAGAGAAAAAATATATATATTCACCTCACAAAAATGAAATAACATATTACAAACCCCATTTTATTTTTATTTTTTTGTCTATACATCTTAGGCACATTCATTGTCTGCCAAGCCACTGGCTTCTGTATTCCACCTATTTTCACTGTGGACCTGTCCCATGAATTTTCACTCGCCACATAAAAAAGAAAACTGAGCTTTTGCCGTGTTCATTTCTGTCTTTGGCCTTTTTATCTAGCTCTTTATCTTTCTCTCACTTTTGTTCATATCATGGGATAGCCTAATCTTACCAATCACTCTATCATCTGATTCCTTTAACCAATATTTTTTTCCTATAGTCCCCTCATGGAGTGACACAAGTATGTGTCTGGATTTTCCATTTTCACTTCCCCAGTTTGTGTCAAGTGTTACGATTCTCCCTACATCAGCAATATCATCATTGTGTACATTTGAGCCCAGGACGTAAACCTAATTTGGAAATTTGCTCATGACATAAAAACCAATTCCTGAAGTGGGTTTATGTCCTGTGTGTATGTACAAATAACCCATAAAACTGGCACATGAATCAATGATATGCTGGTTACTACTAAGAAAAAGGAAACACAATATTCCCAAGGGCTTTTCTGTAGTTCATATCTTCAGGGGATTAACAGAAGTTGTATAAAGTCACTTGTACCACTTCTGTGTCTCCCCTAAAGATATTAATTACACAAAAGCACATAGGGCTTTTTATTTCTATCCCCTTATTGGTATCCAGCGTATATATATATATATATATATATATATATATATATATATATATATATATATATATATATATATATGTATATGTGTGTGTGTACATACACATATATACAGTGGCGGCGCCAGGGGGGGCTTGGGGGGCTTTAGCCCCTCAAAAAAATGGCCAGCCCCCCCATTAGCCCCCCCAACTGAAATGAGCCAATTGAAAATTTAAAACACTCATTGAAATAATTTTATTAAGTGGAATCTTTAATTGCCAGGGCTAAAGATTCGTCAGCCATCAGTGCTAGCCCTACCATTAACCCCCTCCCCTTCTGAAATGAGGATAATATATATGTATTATCATATTACTATTAGCCCGCCTACAAATTTGCTCAGCCCCCCTTAGCCTCCCCAACTAAAATTTCCTGGTGCCGCCGTTGCATATACAGTATATACAAACATGCTGTATACAGATAGTGGAATACAGGTACAGCGTAAAAAGAAAAAAACCTTCTATGTCTATTTACAAAACACCTAATGGAACAAAAAGTAAAAACCTTAAATTCAGTATGGATATTCACCAGTGAAGATACATTACTTGATTTTTACTGATCATGATAGATTAATTATTTGTGCAGTACTATGAAGTAGGTGATGGAAGTGATAACTATAATGTAGTGTGCTGCAGAACAAAGGAGAGCATTTACATCTTCTCTGAAGGTGCCTCTTGAGCTAGTGCTTCTTCAGATGTATCTTTGTGGTAAGTAGGTGTGTCTTCTTTCCTCATATGACTTAAATACATTGTGATAGGCAGTTGTTGTTTACTAGACATTCTGGCCAAGCAGTCCCTTCTCCCTGAGGAATGCCACAGCAGGAACAGGGTTTTCCCACAAATACTTTACAGTGTTGTGTTGCTGGCATGTGTGATTGTGTACAATGCAATCATCTATAATATGCTGTAGTGTCAGGTGAAGTGCTGCATCTTGGACAGTAATCTGTGATGTGGTCATTCAGTCT
This sequence comes from Oratosquilla oratoria, assembly GCF_046742065.1. Classification (NCBI taxonomy): domain Eukaryota; kingdom Metazoa; phylum Arthropoda; class Malacostraca; order Stomatopoda; family Squillidae; genus Oratosquilla; species Oratosquilla oratoria. The sequence continues at coordinate 51,670,530 of NC_134788.1, forward strand.
CTTCTGGTAGCTTAGAAGGGCTGGAAAGTGGCTACACAGCAGTCTGGCCAGGTAAACTCTGTCCTTTCAATAGAGAGAGGCTTCCGAGGGATGGGTGTCAAGGGGTCTGGCATTGTATTGTCTTGATATTTTTTGGCAGGTATGGGTGATCTGCCATGCAGTGTAGTGGTTGGGCTGTGTTTGTAGAGGCTGTGGCGAGTGTTTGTGTGCCTCTCATGTCAAGGTGATCCTTTACTTTGAGGAATTTCGTTTCATTGTGTAGATGGTCTGTAGGTGTTGTATATGTGCAGCCTGTAATTGTCTTTAGTTTTGTTCTGTATATCCTGTCAGGTATTGGGGTGTGTCTTGATGAGGGGCCTATGCAGGGCTTACATAATTTATCACTAAGTATACATATTGTATTGTCTGAATATTGTACTTGCAAGTGATTTAAGTGTGTTGAGTCTAGGTAAGCATTTTGTTTATGTCTGTGATGTGTTGCTTCAATGACATGTATATATCAAATTTTACTACAGGAATCTTGTGTGTGTGTGTGTGTGTGTGGTATGAAGGTGCTGATGAAGATGTGTGGTATGTATTTGTGTTCTGCTCTCCAGTTGGTGAGATGTGTGGCTGTGGATTCAGTTGAGGCTATTTCGAGTCAATTTGTGATGAAACAGGTGTTGAAATGTGTTGAAGTATGGCTGTTTTATTTCTTTGGTTCTGTCTGCATTATGGTGTGTGCATATAATGATCTTGTCTGTGTAGGAAGAGACTTGTATTTCTGAGGTATGGGGTGTGGGTATATCATGCATGTATAGATTTGAGGAGGTGTTGGGATAGAAATGGGACCTGAGGTACTCTGTTCCTAAAAATTCCTGTGTGCGAAGATTGGCCATTATATGACACAGGCATTTTTACCTACCAACCAAAATGTCATGATTGTTGAGGTTGTTTTAGTAGATATATCTGATTCTTTTATATAGAAAAAACTTTTTTACTAAATGTGACAAGAAAAAGATATGGAAAGCACGTCTACACTTTCTTAGATCTTATTTATTTATTATTGTTTACTTAATAACTCAGATACACCACTTACCAGTGTATTTTAAATAATGTGACTTGCATAATTTATCCGTGTCAGATGAGTGACATGAACTTAATAACCCTTCCAAAAGTAGATCAAAAGTAGTCCATTCTTATGAGCCCAAATATGGAATATTTTGGAATTATATCAACATATGACTGCTGTAGCCAGCTGGGTCATTCACCACTTCCAAATCTCTTGACATGAGGAAAGAGCTAGATCAAAATATAGGTCATTCTGGGCATGGTGGGGTGGGTATGCATGTAGATTTTGGGTGATTTTCAGCACATTCCTAATGAAAAAGTAGAATGCAGTATATCATTGCACTCTCTCTGTTAGTGATTCTACTAATTTTGTGTTAGGTGATGACAAATACAAAAGGACTTAAGTATGAAATGGTTTGTGAAAGAAACGTCCACTATCCTATTAAATATAAATCTTATAATTGCATTTTTTTTTCCAGATTGAGGGTACCTATCACCATTTCTTTGGAAGAGCTATCTGTAGACTCCATGCTTATCATACAGATAAGGATCTGGTGTGACATCTGTGGTACAGCTATATCACAATTCATCTTAGATATTGTGTGATGACCCACACTACAGAGAAGCCTTTCCAATGTGAACTGTGTGATTTTGCTTTTTCACAAAAGGGTCATCTCAAATGGCACAAAAATTACCCCAAAGACCATATAGTGACCAACATGGGAGAAAGCCTTTCTGGTGTGACCTGTGTGAGTCTGCTTTCTTATAAAATGATGGTCTCATAAAGTATATGAGGACCCACACAGGAGGGAAGCATTTACAGTGTGACCTGTGCAATTCTGCTTTCTCACCTAAGCATAATATCACACAGCATATGATGACCAACACAGGAGAGAAGACTTTCCAATGTGACCTGTGCAATACAGCTTTCTCTCAAAAGGGTCATCTCACAAGGCATATGAGGACCCACACAGGAGAGAAGCCTTTCCAGTGTGTTCTGTGTGATTCTGCTTTCTCACAAAAGATTTGTCTCACACAACACATAAGGACCCACACAGGAGAGAAGCCTTTCCAGTGTGACCTCTGTGATTCTGCTTTTTCACAAAAGGGTTCTCTCAAAAAGCATATGATGACCCACACAGGAGAGAAGCCTTTCCGGTGTGACCTGTGCAATTCTGCTTTCTTACATAAGAGTTCTTTCATACAGCACATGATGACCCACACAGGAGAGAATCCTTTCCAATGTGACCTGTGCAATACATCATTCTCACAAAAAAATCACCTCAAACTTCATATGATGTCCCACACTGGAGAGAAACCATTCCAGTGTAGTGTGTGCAATAAACCTTTCATACAAAAGTGTCATCTCAAAGATCACATGATGATCCACACAGGAGAAAAGCCTTTCCAGTGTGTCCTGTGTGATTCTGCTTTCTCATTAAAGAGTTATCTCACACAGCATATGAGGACCCACACAGGAGAGAAGCCTTTCCAGTGTGACCTCTGTGATTCTGCTTTCTCGAAAAAGAGCCATCTCACACAGCATATGAGGGCCCACACAGGAGAAAAACCTTTCCAATGTGACCTGTGCAGTGCAGCTTTCTCAAGAAAGGATTACCTCAAATTTCATATGATGACTCACACTGGAGAGAAGCCATTCCAGTGTGGCCTGTGCAATAAAGCTTTCATAAAAAAGATTATCCTCAAAAATCACATGATCATCCACACAGGAAAGAAGCCTTTCCAGTGTGTCCTATGTGATTCTGCTTTCTCACAAAATATTTATCTCACACAGCATATGAGAACCCACACAGGAGAGAAGCCTTTCCCATGTGACCTGTGCAGTTCTTCTTTCTTAAATAAGAGTTCTCTCACAAAGCATATGAGGACACACACAGGAGAGAAGCCTTTCCAGTGTGACCTCTGTGATTCTGCTTTCTCACAAAAGGGTTATCTCACAAAGCATATGAAGACCCACACAGGAGATAAGCCTTTCCAATGTGACCTGTGCAATTCTGCTTTCTTACATAAGAGTTCTTTCATACAGCACATGATGACCCACACAGGAGAGAAACCTTTCCAATGTGACCTGTGTAATACATCATTCTCACAAAAAAATCACCTCAAACTTCATGTGATGTCCCACACTGGAGAGAAGCCATTCCGGTGTAGTGTATGCAATAAACCTTTCATTCAAAAGTGTCACCTCAAAGATCACATGATGACCCACACAGGAGAAAAGCCTTTCCAGTGTGTCCTGTGTGATTCTACTTTCTCAATAAAGAGTCATCTCACACGACATATGAGGACTCACACAGGAGAGAAGCCTTTCCAATGTGTCCTGTGTGATTCTGCTTTCTCAATAAAGAGTCATCTCACACGGCATATGAGGACCCACACAGGAGAGAAGCCTTTCCTGTGTGACTTATGTGATTCTGCTTTTGCACAAAAGGGTTGTCTCACAAAGCATATGATGATCCACACTGTAGAGAAGCCTTTCCAGTGTGAAATTTGTGAATCTTCTTTCTCAATCAAGAGTTCTCTCACAAAGCATATGAGAACCCACGCTGTGTAACCTCTGTGATTCTGCTTTCTTGCAAAAGGGTCATCTCACAACAAATGAAGCTCCACTCAGGCAAAAAGTTTTTGAGTGTGACTTGTGCAATTCAGCTTTCTCACAAAAGAGTTCTCTCAAACATCACATGGTGACTCACACTTAGAAAATCCAATGTGATCTGTGCAATGAACAGTGTGCCCTCTAAGCTGTGCCTGTATTTACCTAGTTGTATTATATGGGAAGGGGATCTACCAGTATGCTCATGGTGACCTATCTTTGGATCTCTCAGCATCTAGTTTGTTCTTAAATTCTTGTATGCATTTTTGCACACAATTGTTTCATCCAATTTATTCCAAACATCACCACTCTGTGTAGAAAACTATATATTTTTTAGATCTCTTCTATAACTATCCTTTTTTAATTTCTTTTCATGTCCTCTTGTTTTTCTTTTATCCTACCTTGCATCTAGTGCAGACTGTGAGTGAGGTTTTAGTCTAATGAATATAAAAAAATATATAGAAATCATTAAGGGAAGTGCCATTTGGATGTGTTTATGAGAATGAAAAGCTACCAATTATATGGATATTCAATCAATTTAGATCATGTGTATAAGGAGTGGGTGAATGTGAAAGACAGAAGAGAAGAATAAGGTGTTAAAATCTAGAACTAAAGCTGAGAATTAGTAATGGACTTATTTTTTCATTTGTATTTGTAGCTATTTACAAAATTGAAAATTTTAAATAAAGGTAATCAGTCATTAGATTTGTTTTTTATACTTTATTTCTTACTAATCAGATGAAAATAAAATACACATTTTTATCAGCTCTGTCATTGTTGCCACACAGAGAAATTGAAATATATGCCAAATGATTTATCTTATTTATGGAAAGCCATATTTAAAAGTTATTTCATATATGTAATAAAATATTAAACTAGATGGCAATCAGCACATACCTCCATCAATGACATGGCCACACAATCAAGATAATTTTGCCGCCATAATAAGTGGTAGCATGGGCCACATTGTATACAATCTATGAAATATGCAAACAACCTATAAATGCCAGGGTCGCAAATTCGTAAAAAATAATGTATCTGTATACATATCCAAATCTGCCTCAAAATCTAATAACTTATTTCTTGGCCTAAGACACGACTTTCCACAAAATTTAATTGAAATATGTGCGTAACAGATTTTAGTAGGTGTTCCAAACAATGGCAAAAACACAACTTAGTGGAGGTAATGATAAACACTTAAAATTGTGTGCATTTGCTTAACTGGTCAGTGTACACATACTTTTCAAAAGAGGGAAAAATCACACCCAGGCAAATTTTTGCGGTCTCGTAACTAGGAGTAATTAATTTTTTTCAAATGTATATACATCCGTCCGAGCCACTTACGTAAGGACTACCTGGGTTTCCGCATAAATGCGCAGTATTGACGTCATCAGCGAAGGTTTTATAAGGGGATGAAAACAGGGTTGACAGACGTCCTATTTTAGGTAGGAAAACCATGTTTTTTATCACTCTGTCCTCCCTCCTGCGATAACTCAAGCAAGGCTTCAACATGTCATTTTTCAGGCCTGTCTGAAATTGATAACATGAATTACTTTACGTATACTAAAACAGTGAGAACTGAAGGCCATTGATGTATTTCTATTATATATGTATGCAGTTGCCATCGGGAACACAACGCCCGGGGCCGCAGTATACGTGTACAAGTCAAGATATTAATAAAATACACACCGGGGTCTGAGACGGTTAGTCTACCTGTAAGAGGCTAGTAGAAAGTGGGGTAGATGGTGAGGGTTGCATTTTTATGGATCGGCTGTTTATAGAAAACACAGTTCGTAGGCGAAGGTTTGCGCAAGCTTGCTCTCCATCTAGAGTCATAGAAATAGCCGGGATCCTGTATGGCATGTATATATTTTGCTGACGTAGAAATTTTGTAACCTTTGTAAGTTATGCAGAGATTCGAGATTGCTTAAGTAAACAATATTGCATATGGACTTGTAACAACGAATCTGAATGGAGGAAGGGTGGACAAATTTCAATCTGTTCACGATTGTAAGATCACGCCCTTAAGGGAGGATCTTAAATAAATTTATAAAGTGAAAGATCATTGGACTAAAGAAATTATGATACCACTGCAGGTATTTAAGCCCCCAAAGAAATGCCGAAAAGAAAGACTACATTTAACTATAAACGGGCTAAAGAATTCGTGTTTATTGCTTAAAAGCATAAATAGTGAATCTCATGCAAACTTGTACATTATGCCCTTATGGTGTGGATATTAGTGCCACAGGAAAGAATGCAGTTGAACAGTACGAAGCTTGTGCCACAGATAAACATAAAGTTAACACTCGTAATAATACCGGACTGTCATTGCTGTCATTTATCTGCCCACCTCAATCATGCTATGAAACATTACGCTTGCCAACAAAATTGATTAAAATACCTGCCTCACAAGCAAAAGGAGGTGAACTTGATATACTTTTTCTGCTTATCTTAAATATATTTTCAGAAGTTTTCTATCAGTCTTAATTTTTCTGTGATAACATATTATATAAAGATATATAACTAATAAATGAGGCTGATAATTTAATGAAACTTACTTTTAAAACATAGAAATGTATGTTTTTCGATTATATTTTACTTCTGGGAGATCCCGTTTTAGTGTCCAACAGTAATCAGCCAATATTAAAGAGCTCCACTTCCCTTGACACCGGGTTTCCATGTTCATAATGTGGTTTAACCTCTTCCGTACTCGTTACTGACGGCGCCAAGATTTGCAGAGAAAAAGTCCAAGCGATAGTCTAGGTAGTGGATTTTTAGGCTCATATTGCATCACAATGCCTTGTGGGATGTCAGTAGCTCTGTTACGACTTCAGAACTGTTATTTGCTTTGCGATTCCTCCAAAACTCTGCGCAATCTTTCTTAAATGACAGCCTTGCAGGTTTTTTTTTCAAGATAATTTTGCTCTTCATCAAAATTCTAGTCTCTCATCAGCTCCCTAATCTGGTATATATGTATATATATTATATATATATATATATATATATAACATTTATATATATATATATATATATATATATATATATAGTTACGACTACAGACCCGTCGTAGTGAAGGGCTAAAACATTTACGTGAATATAGGTCTATTTCTCATGTGCGTGTGTGTGCGTATGTACACTTTTTGATAAGTTGTGAGTTATGCCAGCTTTCCCACGGTAGGCCCGTAGCTCACCTTCCTGACCAAACCGTCAACGCGACGTATGAAGACTGTCAATTTAATTAATTCTACCTTTATATACGTATTTCGTTCTTTTGCTTTGTCAAACATGTTCCATTCATTACATAAGGATTTATGTATGTGTATTATCTCATGGACCTATCTTGTCAATCTTAGGAACTGATTTACGTAATATTTACGAAATTGCATATTTTTTCATTGTTTTCGGAAGTCGCAATGCGTTGGTGTGAGAACGAGATGCTGCGCCTGCCTACGTGCGCTCTTGTTAAAAATTGCGTGGGAGCGTAAGTTTTGGCAACAGCGTTCCAACTTCCATTTACGTATGTATCAATGTATAGATTTTCATATAAAAACTATTAAGTTTCTGCTTGTATCTAAGATTGACAAGGTAACTTTATCATATATTATTTTGTATACCTTGTTGTAAAGAATATCCATGTACATACGTGGAGATATTCTAAAACACCCTTGTTGTTCATTACATCTGGCGACACTTGGCAGCCCTCCGTGGCCTAGCAGAGAAATGTATATATATTGGTGTTTGCAACGGAAAATTGGTCTCTGTTTATACAGAGTCCCTTGCTAACTAATCTCATACTTTGTCTAGCCTTATGCTAGTACTTTTTCTACTTTGTTGGACTTAGACTTTTAGTCGTAGAATTTTCTCGACTTTGTATTTTTTTTTTACGTAAACTATTACGTAGGACTTAGTTTCCATTCTAATTGTCGATATTTCTCGACCTTACTACGTATTGTCTTTGTGAAGACTATTTTCTATTGAATGTCGATATTTGATCGACTATTTATATTTACATATGTCCTGGCGAATTTAGCCATTTATGCCCTAAAAGATCCATTGACTGGTATTCATATATATTTTATGGGACATTTATGTGAACATTATTGTGTATCGGATCTAGTAATTTATGCTCGCTTGGTGACCTCTATTTTTCGATCTTGTTTGTTTTTATTTCTATTTGAAGGAAATAATTATTCTTTAATTGGAACTCGAGTTTTTTTAACCTGGCCCTTCCCCTAGCCGTCACAATATATATATATATATATATATATATATATATATATATATATATATATATATATATATATATATACTATTTCTTCTCATTTTCTTGCGACTGCTTTCTTACCAAATACTTTCGCTCAAGGGACTCGCCGACACCGTAGGCTCCACATTTTTTCATCCCCTTTCAGCCCTTTTCGGCTATTAATTCCTTCTGCTCTGTGGAATTGCCGGAACTCTTAAGGCCTCTATCAACTACTTCTTGATATTTTCCTTCTTTTTACTTTCATTAACTGTTGCGCCAATTTGGCAGTCAATTACAGTGCCTTAACGAATTTGAGAGAGACTTGTAATTGCTCAGGAAAACCCTCCCCCCTCCCCTTCTTTCTAGATGTCTACATATGCCTGCGAGCAAAGACACGAATGTTTAATATTAAGTGTGGGATTCCACAACCTCTCAGTTTTATTGTTTGTCCATGTTACAGTTGTAATTTTGTCACTTTATGATTAGAATTGGTGTATTTCAACCAAGAGTTACCGTTCGAATTGGTTCTAACGGTTTCATCCCTTCTCCCCCCCTGCGCGCTTGCCATTTATTGTTTAGGCCAGTTAAATTAGACTAGTTAGGATCATATCGTCCTCTCTCGTGATTAGTGACTACTTCGAAGGACCGCTAGAAATGACTCAACTTCCACATAAACGTTGCACGGCGCTCCCTACGGAACTAGGGATTTGAAATTAAGAACAACGGCAACGGTGTATGCTATATAGTGTATAGGCGGGCAGTTGACCCGTCAGTGCCTGACCACCAGTTCGGCTTGGGTTCACACAGAGTGAGGTGGGACACACGTGTCCTCGGAAGATCCAAA
>NC_134788.1:51684280-51739280 GCF_046742065.1 Oratosquilla oratoria
GTGTATAACTATCTCATGCAATGTTGTGAAACTCAGTGTTGCCAACAGCTTGATTGAAATTCATCCCACGTAACACGCGTAACGTAACATACCGTGGAACACAGAAACTATGGATGATGAAAAAAGTTGGACATTATTATTTAATTCTGCATGCAAAAACATAAAGATACAGCTGTTTTTTTTTCCTTGGGACAAACTCTTTGTTGACCAGTGTTATCAGCCACACAGAAATCTTGACTGTGGAGTAAAAGTTGACGAAGAAATATTTAGTGACTCATTGATAGTGAAGAGTGTAGCATGTGCAGAGCCTTTACATGCCCAGCGGTAAAGTGCTACCCCTGGGCAAAGTGCCGCCCTCTCGGCAAAGTGCCCTGAGCATGTGGGAAAACTAAGATAAAATATCTACGAAAATATTATAGCACCGTATTTTAACACATGTGGATTAGATCAAAGAACGTGGTTTGCCCTTTTCAATAGCAATTGATCCTTCAAACAAAAATGCAACAAAGTATTTACCAAAACTTCTGCTTAGATACTTTCATTTTAAGAAAGGAGTGGACCATGTGTTACTTGACAATGAATCATAAAAATATGTATAAACTAGAGATGCTAGGTCTGTATCTGAATAAAGTGTTTCCATATACTGCTAACAATGCATGTGTAAACTATGTAAATGCAACAATGTTCATTAAAAAGAAAAATACTGATAGAATCCTTATTGATGCAAAATCCCTGGCTCATGCTTTGTACAATGCAACAAGATTTGCTACAGCTAAACCGGACATTGACGCTGAAAATATTGTGGACGAAGAGGGAGGGGGTCACTGATTAAATAAAGTGGCCTTGCTGTGATAAGCTATGTCTTGTTGTATTGCTTTTGACCCAGGGCAATGGGCGAAATGCAGAGATGACCCGTTATCCAGAAAAAACCAAGATGGGAGGGGGGAGTGGTGTTGAATGGGAGTGGAATTATGCCTTTTGACTTTGGCTACCTCCCTTATAAGGAGAGAAAAAGCCCTTTTGTATATGTATGCGTTTCTTAAAAGTGCACTCCTGAGCAATGTAGCAAGAAAAAACAAAACATCAAATACATAAATTACAATACATCAATGTAATATACATTTTTTTTTTCTGGTCGGAAATCGATAACGAAAAAGCAAATACACTACCGAACAGATCTGCGACGATGGGTACAAGACTCCATCTTGTCATATGTCCGGACCCGTCAATGTCAGTTTGTACACTACGTTATGTACCGGGTGTTCTCCCTCCAAGTGACATAATATTTTTGAAACTGTACTATGGAGCTAAGCTTCATTTTTTCCCTGAAGCTATCAAGCTCCTCTACACTCCGAATTCCGATCGGATGCCAAAACCGGCTGTCAACATCTCTGGCAACGATGACTGTTCTGATAACCTCTAGCATTACAGATACTAAATATAGGTAAGGTTAGAACAATTCATCATACCTTGATTTCTTTGACTTCCACAACTATCAAAACATGAATGGCGTCTCATCCCAAAGCACTCGTCGCGGCTGTCATTAGTGTATCGCTTTTAGCAACTTTTTCTGTCAATATCAGGTAACAAATCTTCATTGTTGTTGGATTGAATTCTTTGTTTAAGTGGCATAAACCAGAATAAAACAACACATGTCATAAAGAAGACTAAAAATTTAATATTTTCAAATTTTGAGAGGCATATTTTCTCCTAGCCAGATGTAGAAGTTTACTGTACAGAGAGAAATGATGATTAATCACACTTGTAGTTGTACTATCTCCAAAGAACTGCAGGTCTTCAAATGGCATTCTCAGGTCAGAATAGGCAATAGTCTTTGATGCTTTGTTTTTAATATTTTTAAGTCTGTCAAGAATTATGAGTTTATTGATTTTTTCTGTCCATCAATACACAATTTCATCAAATTATATGAGTGTCCTTTTTCTAGTGAAGCATTAGGCCTTGTTCAAGGTAATTCCATAACAGTAGATAATCAATAATGCAACTCATACCTAACCTAACTAAGCCCTCTGTTCTGGTGGATTTTTTTTTTCTCCCACTTGCCTGTAATCTTTTTGGTATTCCTTTAATCCAGGGATACACTATTTACCTAGAATTAGGTAAATGCAATAGAGGCACATTAACAATAGCTTTCTGTGGGAACTGATAAACAATGCCAGTTCCTCCTTAGTTAAATAAAGTTAATGATGATTTTGTCATCCATTGTACACGTTTTAACTTTTTCTTTTTTACTCTAAGAATATATTTCTAGTGAAACTTTGATAGTTAAATAAAGTTAATGATGATTTTGTCATCCATTGTACACATTATAACTTTTTTACTTTTTTTTGCTCTTAGAATATATTTCTAGTGAAACTTTGATACAAAATCACATCTGACAAATTATAATAACCTCAAATGCAAACTAAAATATATTTGAGGGGGAGTGGAGATGTATGAGGGATACCAGTTCATGCCTGCTAAAACATTATAAAGAATTTGCAAAGAATATAAGTCTTAGAGATGTGTAGCATCTGCACTCATACATTCTAAATTGTAATTGTGCAGTAATCTAGAATAATTGCATACCTAAGTAAAAATCTACCTCATTTTATTAGCTGCTGGTCCTTTGTATGGATTTGCCTTGCACAATACATTCTAGGACCTGACCCAACTAAAACCTAGCAATGAAGAGATAGAGTTTTATATGCAGCTTCCCATCTGTGTATAAGTGGAAGACAAAAAAATCTGAAGTAAAACAAGTTTACATAGTTTATCTTGGAGCATGACCTCTATTGTATAATACGCAGCAAAATATGTATGAGGATGACGGCCATTGCTACGTACATAGGGGTTGCTTCATCTATTATAAAACTGTAAATCGCAACAAAATTGAATGGGTTAATTCCCGGTGCAACCTTACATTGGGTTAAACAGGAACAGGGGAAGTTAAATCAAAGTTGGCAAAATAGTTCTCCCCAGAAAATCTAGGATTTCCCCAGAGATAATCACTGTGTGCAATTTCGTTCGTTCTTTCTATCTCTTCTCAGGGCTAGGAATGGGAACTGAGGTACTCTGTTCCAAAAATTACTTGTGGGCAAAAATTGGCCATTATATGACACATAGGCATTTTTACTTACCAAAGTTATTTTTTTTTTAGGTTGTTTTAGTAGGTATATATATATATATATATATATATATGTATATATATTAGAAAATATCATTTTACTAATTGTGACAAGAAAAAATATGGAAAGCACCTCTACATTTTCTTATATCTTATCTATTTATTGCTGCTTGCTTAGATAATAACTCAGATACACCACTTACCAATGTATCTAAAACAATGTGACTTGTATAATTTATTTGAGTCAGATGAGTGACATAAACTGAATAAACCTTTCTAGAGTAGATCATATTTAGATTCAGTTCTTATGAGCCCAAAACAGAATATTATGGAGTTATATCAAAATATGACTACTGTAGCCAGCTGGGCCATTCCCCACTTCCAAATCTCGTGACAGGAAGAAAAAACTAGAACAAATTTCAAGCCATTTTGATCATGGTGGGGTGGATAGGCATGTTGATTTTGGGTGATTTACAGCCCATTTCTAATAAAAAAGTAGAATGCAGTATATAGCACCATCTCTGTTAGTGATTCTACTTATTATATGATAGGTGATGGGAAGTACAAAGGGGCTTGATCATGAAATTGTTTGTGTATTAAACATTCATTATCCTATTACAGTGTATTACAGATTCTCAAAGGGTTGGATATTAATCTTATAATTGCATTTTTTTTTCCAGGATGAGGGTACCTATCACCATTTCTTTGAGTTATTTATAGAATCCAAACATATCATACAATGATAAGGATCTGGTGTGACATCTGTGGTACAGCTATATCACAAGTCATCTTGGATATTGCGTGATCTGTGTGATTTTGCTTTTTCACAAAAGGGTGATTTCAGTGGTAGAAAAGTGACCTCAAAGACCATATAGTGACCAACTTTGGAAAAAGCCTTTCTAGTGTGACCTGTGTGATTCTGCTTTCCCTTGAAAGGATGATCTCACAAACCATATGAGGACCCACACAGGGGAGAAACGTTTCCAATGTGACATCTGCGATTCTGCTTTCTCACATAAGGATAATATCACACAGCATATGACCAAGGCAGGAGAGAAGCCTTTCAGTATGACCTATGCAATTCTGCTTTCTCACAAAACAGTTCTCTCACACAGCATATGAGGACCCACACAAGAGAGAATCCTTTCATGTGTGATCTCTCTGATACTACTTTCTCACTAAAGAGTTATAATGCATATGAGGACCCACACAGGAGAGAAGCCTTTCCAATATTACCTGTGTAATTCAGCTGTCTCACAAAAAGGTAATATCACACAGCATATGAGGACCCATACAGAAGAGAAGCCTTTCCAGTGTGACCTTTGCAATTCTGCTTTCTTACATAAGAATTCTCTCTTACACCACAATATGACCCACAGAGGAGAGAAACCTTTCCAATGTGACTTGTGCAATGCATCATTCTTGCACAAAAAATAACCTCAAACATCGTATGTCCCACGCTGAAGAGAAGCCTATCCAGTGTGACTTGTGCAATAAAGCTTTCACACAAAAGTGTAACCTCAAAAATCACGTGATGACCCACACAGGAGAGAAGCCTTTCCAGTGCGTCCTCTGTAATTCTGCTTTCTCAATAAAGAGGTATCTTACACAGCATATGAGGACCCACACAGAAGAGAAGCCTTTCCAGTGTGACCTCTGTGATTCTGCTTTCCCAATAAAAGGTTATCTCACACAGCATATGAAGACTCACTCAGGAGAAAAGCCTTTCCAGTGTAACTTATGTGATTCTGCTTTCTCACTAAAGGGGTATCTCACAAAGCATATGAGGATCCACACAGGAGAGAAGCCTTTCCAGTGTGACCTCTGTGATTCTGCTTTCATACAAAAGGGTAATCTCAGAAAGCATATGAAGACCCATTCAGGAGAGAAGTCTTTCCAGTGTAACCTTTGTGATTCTGCTTTCTCACAAAAGAGTAATCTCACACAGCATATGAGGACCCACTCAGGAGAGAAGCCTTTCCAGTGTGACCTTTGTGATTCTTCTTTCTTAATCAAGGGTTCTCTCACAAAGCATATGAAGACACATACAGGAGAGAAGCCTTTTCAGTGTGACCTCTGTGATTCTGCTTTCTCACTAAAGGGTAATCTCACACTGCATATGAAGTTCCACACAAGAAAGAAGCCTTTCCATTGTGACTTATGTGATTCTGCTTTCCCGCTAAAATGTTATCTCACAAAGCATATGAAGACCCACTCAGGAGAGAAACCATTCCAGTGTGACCTGTGTGTTTCTGCTTTCTCACAAAAGGGTAATCTTATACAGCATATGAGGATTCACACAGGAGAGAAGCCTTTCCACTGTGACCTCTGTGATTCTGCTTTCTCACAAAAGGGTAATCTCACACAGCATAGGAAGACCCACTCAGGAGAAAAGCCTTTCCAGTGTGACATGTGCAATTCTGCTTTCTCACAAAAGTGTACTCTCACACAGCATATGAGGACCCACTCAGGAGAGAAACCTTTCCAGTGTGACCTTTGTGATTCTTCTTTCTCAATAAAGGTATCTCTCACAAATCATATGAGGATACACACAGGAGAGAAGCCTTTCCATTGTGACTTTTGTGATTCTTCTTTCCCAATAAAAGGTTATCTCACACAGCATATGAAGACCCACACAGAAGAAAAACTTTTCCAGTGTGACCTGTGTAATTCTGCTTTTGCACAAAAGGGTTATCTTGCACAGCATATGAGGACCCACTCAGGAGAGAAGCCTTTCCAGTGTGACCTTTGTGATTCTTCTTTCTTAATCAAAGGTTCTCTCATAAAGCATATGAGGATCCACACAGGAGAGAAGCCTTTCCAGTGTGACCTCTGTGATTCTGCTTTCTCACAAAAGGGTAATCTCACACAGCATAGGAAGACCCACTCAGGAGAAAAGGCTTTCCAGTGTAACCTTTGTGATTCTTCTTTCTCAATCAAAGGTTCTCTCACAAAGCATATGATGATCCACACAGGAGAGAAGCCTTTCCAATGTGACCTATGTGGTTCTGCTTTCCCACTAAAAGGTTATCTCACACAGCATGTGAAGACCCACTCAGGAAAAAAGCCTTTCCAGTGTGACCTGTGTAATTCTGCTTTTTCACGTAAGAGTAATCTCACACAGCATATGAAGACTCACACAGGAGAGAAGCCTTTCTAGTGTGACCTTTGTGATTCTTCTTTCTTAATCAAGGGTTCTCTCACAAAGTGTATGTGGATCCACACAGGAGAGAAACCTTTCCAAAGTGACTTAGGTGATGGTGCTTCCCACTAAAAAGTTATCTAACACAGCATATGAAGACCCACTAAGGAGAGAAGCATTTCCATGTGACCTTTGTGATTCTGCTTTCTCACAAAAGTTTAATCTCACACAGCAATGCATCATTCTCACAAAAAAAATAACCTCAACCTTCATATGATATCCCACACCAAAGAGAAGCCAGTTCAGTGTGGTGTGTGTGATAAAGCTTTCACACTAAAATCATGTGATGATCCACACAGTAGAGAAGTCTTTCCAGTGTGACCTGTATAATTCTGCTTTTGCACAACATATGAGGACCCACACAGGAGAGAAGCCTTTCCAATGTGACCTGCACAATTCAGCTTTCTCACAAAAGAGGTCTCTCAAACATCTCATGGTGACTCACACTTCTTAGAAATTCCAGTGTGATATGTGCTATGAACAGTGTCCCCTCTAAGCTGTGTGTCTGTGTGCGCACACACTTTTTACAACTAATGCGCAAAGGGGAAACAATGTGTGCACACAAGGGACTCAAGATGAAAAAGAAATGAAAAGAAAAATTAAATAAATTAATTGTATAATTGCATGATAATTAATTCAAAACAAAAGAAAAATGATCATTGAAATTTAAGTGTACAATTTCATAATTTCACATGTAGTTTTGAGATCATTTGTACTGTGAAGGCTCTTCATCACCAGTACTTGTTTACTCAAGTGTATTAAATAAAAAAGCATGTTGTCTATTTGCCCCCCCCCCAAAGTTAATAGAACTGATGACCTGATAATTACAAAGGTTTACAAAGGCGGAGCATGCTGACAGGAGACCTTTTGGCCCATATCTAGGTCGGATGTGAAAAAATAATAATAATAAATTAATAAATAAAAATTATAATAATGTAAATAACAAATAAAATAAATGAATGCATAGGTATAGTTAGATAATAAACAAACAGGTA
The DNA here is from genome assembly GCF_046742065.1 of Oratosquilla oratoria. Lineage (NCBI taxonomy): Eukaryota > Metazoa > Arthropoda > Malacostraca > Stomatopoda > Squillidae > Oratosquilla > Oratosquilla oratoria. Next base: position 51,691,602 of record NC_134788.1, read on the forward strand.
AATAGTAAATAATAATAAATCAACATATAACTAATAATAAATGAAAATCAGACAAATGATGACAATACAAAAACAAATAATATAAAATAAATTATGATAATTACAACATCTTAGGTGTTAATCTAAACAATTCCAGTGTTTTTTCTTTTATGTATCAAATTCTATTTGAAAAAGAAAACAATCAGCAGAGTTTCCTACAAAGACCTACTCTTCAAGATTAACAACATGAGCAAAGATTATACTGATGATAAAAAGGTCAATAAATGAGCTTTGAAATAGTTGATAAAAGCGTATCTTTAAAACAAAGCCAATGCAAAGATTGGGAATTTTATGGTAAAGGAAAAGGGAGTCATGGAGAGGCCCATCCTGACTTTCTTCTTGGAAGGTAAAGAAAAGAAAAGACAAGGTGACAAGCATGTTTGCTGAATAATTCACATGGGCATGGTCTGTATTTTGTAATCTGTAGCCATTTGTGAATTTACAAAAAACAAACAAAAAATCTTCAAATAAAATTACAAAAAAATGATGCACCATGTTCAAAGGAAGCAAAGAGTGTGAGATGAAAGTGAACTGCTAGCTGCTAGTGAATGGCTGGATGAAACAATGAAAAGCACTACATCCATTTCCAGGACAGATTACCTGAGGAGGAGGTTCAATAATAATCAGTGATATTTCCTCTATTTCACATTGTGACTTTTCACTTGGTAGTGAACATGTTAATGCTCCTTGTCTTGATACTACAAAAATAATGAATTAGGTTAGTGATTTCCAATTTTCTGGGCAAGAAAACAATAAATTCAAAATTATATAAGATTTTACACAAATTGTGGGATTTGCTCTTCAGAATGAACATTTTTGTAACAGTAAATTTGATGGATATTGGAGGACCCTTGCATTTAGTGCAGACTCTAAATTTTTAGTCTAATAAATCAAAAACAAACTTTAAAACTGTTTTGGGGAATGCCATTTAGATATGCTTATGAGAGTGAAAAGCTACCAATTATATGGAAATTCAATAAATTTAGATAATGTGTATAAGGAGTCGGTGAATGCCAAAGATAAGAAATAAGGAGAAGCTAGAACTAAATAAGCTGGGAATTAGTAATTGACTTCTTTTATATAGTGTATTTGTAGCTATTTGCAACCTTATAAAGTTTAAATAAAGGTAATCAGTCATTAGACTTATGTTTTTTACTTCACTTCTTACTAATAAGATAAATATAAAATATTAAATATTTTTATCAGCTCTGCCATTGTTGTCACAAAGGACTCTTGGAATACGAAATCAATCGCTGTAGAATAGATATAGAATTGAAATATATGCCTAATGATCTGTCTGGTTAATGGAAAGCCAAATTTAAAAGTAATTTCATAGATATAAATAAAATAACTAGATGGTACTCAGCGCATACCTCCACCAACATCAGGGTCACATAATAAAGATCAATTTGCCCATGTAATAAATGATAGGATGGGCCACTTTGTATACAATCCATGAAATATACAAGCTATAAACGCCAGGTTCGCAAATTCGAAAAAGCACTGTGTATACATATCCGGATCTGCCTCAAAATCTAACAACTTGTTTCTTGACCTAAGGCCCGCCTTTCCACAAAAATTGATCGAAATATGTGTGTAGTAAGTGTTGCTAACAGACAAAGCAAGAAACAATGCCAAAAACACAACTTGGTGGAGGTAATGATAAACACTTAAGATTGTATGCATTTGCTTAACTGGACAGCATAATTATTCACATGGGTGTGCATACTTTGCAAAAGCAAAAATTGCACACAAACAAATTTCTGCGATCAAGTAACTAGGTGGAATTTATTTTTATAAACAATTTAGTAATAAAATACCTAGCTGGCCACAAAAAAAAAAAGTCCTTAATGATTCTCTCGAAATATCAGTTTTAATTAAGGGGGAAGTTCATAGAACTGGTGAAAGACGCTCCCAGCCAGGGATTCATAGCTTCGCTGGATGCTGAATCTCTGTTGACCAATGTTCCTGTGGATAGAACGATAGATTTCATATGCGACAAAGTTTACAGAAGCGGACCAGCCCCCGGACTTAACTTACTTGAAGAAAACCTATGGACCCTGCTTCAATTTTGCACCAAAGAAGCCCCATTCCGCTCCCCCGTGGGACACTCTACCGCCAAATTGATGGGGTTGCCATGGGATTGCCCCATGGTGTACTGTTTGCCAATTTTTTTCTTTTTTTTTTCATGGGGACTGTAGAGGAATTTATTTTTAGTCAAATTGAAAAACCTAGCCTTTATTGTAGATATATAGATGATATATTTGTAAATACTGACTCCCTTTCAGAAATTGATATCTTGAGGAGAAAGTTCATGGAGGTGTCTGGACTTAACTTCACCGTAGAGCACGGTGAAAGAGGTTCCCTCCCCTTCCTGGACGTCCTACTCAAGCAGACTAATTGTCCCTCTTTTTCTTATAGTGTCCACGTCAAAGAAACCAATCCCGGACTGTGCATGAATGGAGAGAGCGAGTGTCCCCAGAGGTACAAAGACGCCGCAATTAGCGCCTTTATTTCAGAAGAGCCCTCAGCCACTGTTCTTCTTGGAGTGACACTCAAAAAGAGTTTGATCGGGTTCACCAATTCCTTATCAACAATGGATACACCAATCACGAGGTCCAAGCCAATCTTCGCAGAATGATCGACAATTGGTATAAAAAAAACACGCCCCACTACAGTAGAACACGAAGGGACCGCAATTAAGGTGTTCTACAAAGCTTACATGTCTACCAAGTACAAGGAGGATGAGAAGATTATGAAAAAAAATAATCTATAGAGATGGGGTCCCCAAAAACGAAAGTGACAAATTGTCCTTTATAATCTTTTACAAACGTAGAAAGACCTCTCCTCTACTTTTAAGGAACAACCCCGCACCAGAACCCCAGGAGGTTCGTCAATCCCACGTAGTATATAAATACACATGCCTAGAAGAGGACTGCACGCCCCTTTCAGTCTAAGTGGGAAGGACGACCACCACATTATCCAGAAGAATCGCCATGCACTTGCAACACGGAGGACCCAAGCAACACCACTGGACCCAGCATCGACGCCACCTCGATAGGGAGACTATGGTAAAAAACACCGAAGTTGTGGCAAAAGAAGAGGACCCACAGCGCTTGGCTATCTTGGAAGCCATCTGGATAAAGGAGCTGCAACCTGCCATTAATAGGCAAGTAAATGACTTCGCCCTCCTCCCTAGCATGAAACCTGTTCGGAGGAGCCAGATGGACAATCCCAAGAAATCGGGGTCTCCTCCACAGAGACTTCCCATTCCCCGCGAAAGGGAAGAACATCCTGCCATACGTCGTTCCCAAAGACTGAGAAGCAGATTGGCGCCGAACCCGGGAGTGACCTCTCCGAGTACCGTTTCCGCCAACCTGTGATCTCTCCCAGTGTTCGTGGTCATGCGTATGACCTCCCCCAGTTACAACACGGTGACTTCTCCCCGTGCTTTCCATTTCATTTAAAATATGCTCCCTTTTCCATTCTTTTTCACTTCAACTGAGGATGCAGAAAGATCTGCGAAACGTCTTGAAATCTAATTTGTTCTGCTTGTATTATTATGATTTTTTTTGCTGTATTTCTTGTACTCATTTCTTGTATTTTGTTTACTGTGTACTGTATTTTTGTGCTCATTATAATTTTTGTGTTTCTTATGAGTTTTAGAAATTTGATTTACTCCCTTTCCCCCTACCAAAAATCTACTTTTCGCAAGCTTGAGAGCTCGCGCAAAAAGTTGATTAATAATTCATTTGCTGTCCTTTTTATCAGAATATATATATATATATATATATATATATATATATATATATAAATAAATATATACATATATATACATATATATATATAAATGTATATATATATATATATATGCACACATACACACAGTGACATTGTCACGGCCTTGCGTGAGTATTGCAAAAATTATAAAAATTGTATGTGTATAATTGTGTGCCTTGTGTTAAACTGTACGTTGACTTTTTTCGCATTGTATTATGAATTTAAAATTATGTTTGATTAACATTGAATTAGTTGTATTGCAATTGTAATAATCATGTGATGCTATATAGATCGTGTGGAGGTGTGAGAGGAAAAGGAGATATCCACGAAGTATGTTACCGACGTCTGACCTATTTACATAAGGACTACCTGGAGCTCTGCATAAGTGTGCAGTACTGTCATCAGTGAAGGTTATGTAAGGGGATGAAAACAAGATTGACAGACGTCCTACTTAAGGCAGGACAGTCCTGTTTTTTTTTTTTTTCTTTTTTCATCACTCTGTCCTCCGTCCTGCGCCACCTCAAGCAAGACTTTAACTTGTCCTTTTTAAGGCCTGTCTAAAAAGAATGATATAGATTACATTACGTATACTAAAGTGAGAATTGAGAGCCACAATGACCATTGAAGTACCTTTATTACAATTGTATGCAGTTGCCGTTGGGAGCACAACGTGCGGGACCGCAGTGTATAAGTCAAAATATTAAGTACACACCGGGGTCCGAGACTCCAACTCTGAGTCTCTGAGACGGTTAGTCTGTGGTGACGAGGGGCTGGTCTAAACCAGACTGGCCGTCACACAACTCGAGCTAGGCCTATATACCCGCCGTATTAGCAAGATGTTTCGGCCAGCTCCAGCCAACAGCCAATCAGAAACTCGGGAAAGCTCTCCGGGGACCTCGCTGAGCCGCCAGCCTCCTTTAAAAGGACGGCGTCTTGCCGAGACAAGTAGTTCCCTCATCTGCTCGCAGGCTGGTCGACAGAGAGGAATTGGGACGCCTCTCTGTCCAACCGGCCCGCAACCTAACGCTGGCCTCTTCGCTGACGCTGGCGAGCGAGTTTACATTCTGACATTTTACACACAATTCCCAATCACGTAATTCTCTGCTTTCAGAGTTGTGATTGGAAGGAGAGAGATAATACAACACCCGCCCGCCTGCCCCCCCTCGCACCGCCACTGAATCAACTCTACAGGATCTCAAACCCAACCTGGGGAAAAGCAGGCTACTCAGGCCCCACCTGTGGCTTATCAGGAACGCGCTCTACACGCTCGCCGGTGGTGGCGAGGAGATATATCTCCTTTGCTGCTGCCGGTCTGGCACAGGCCGACCTCTTCGTTGACGTCGGCAGGCGGGTTTACACCGCCCGCTTGCCCCCCTCGCACCGCCACTGACTCAACTCTACAGAACCTCAAACCCAACCTGGGGAAAAGCAGGCTACTCAGGCACCAACTGTGGCTTATCAGGAACGCGCTCTACACACGGGAAGTGAACTCTACTCACTTCCCGTAAGATACACACACACACCTCTCACGAACATAGCCACGACACACGCACAAACATCTACACTTACTTTTTCTTCGACTAAAATTCGCTTCCTTTCTAACTTTCTCTTATACTACATCTCATTTCAGTTTACCTCCCACTAAAGATTTTTCCGTTTTTCCACCTTTCTCTACTACTACGCCTACCATTTTCTAAACTTTTGTTGGTGATCCTAATCCCGGCGTCGACGCCGCCGTCCAAGCTCCCAGTCCATTTCCCCCGAGCCACGACCACCAACTGCCCCAAATCGCTCGCTAATTCGCCCGGTGTCAATAGCCCTCTATTATACACTACTATCTTTTCATTTTCTTACAGGCATTCTTCCCCTCCCACAAAAACCGATCCCGCGCAAGCGCTTGGTCTTTCCTAGAAATTCAGAATTCAGTTCTCTCGAGCAAGTCGCCTCGGGCACAACTTCTCCAACCTTAAAGAGCCCCTTCGCACTCAGCCCACGACACTTGAAGAGGCCTTTACTCAGGGCCTTCCCTTTACGAGCCCTCGTCTGTGACCTCCGAGCCTAGTTTTCATTAAATCTTGTGTACCTTTGTGCTATTGTGAGTTTCATTTCCCTGCCTTGTCCGAACCTAACCACAAGTCTACCAAAGACAGCAGTGGTGAGTGATTGGCTTTATTTCCTGCTTTAATTAAATGATGGTATTTAAGCCCCGAAAGAAATGGCGAAAAGACTACATTTAAACCATGAATGGGCTAAACAATTCGGATTTATTGCTAAAACTAGAAATGGTGAATCTCATGCACCTTATGCCACTATGCTCTTGTGGCGTGGATATTAGCGGCACAGGAAAATAAAAATAAAACTCAGTTGAACAGCACGCAGCTTGTGCCATTGATAAACATGAAGTTAACATTCGTAATATTACCGGACGGTCATTGTCATTTATCTGCCCAGTTTGGTCATCTCAAGATGACAAAATAATGTCTGCAGAACTATGTCAAGTATACCATGCTATGCAACATTATCAGTCACATAGATGTCTAGATTATGGAGTAAAAAATAGCGAAGAAATATATTGTCTTTGACAGTGAAGGGTGTGGCATGTGGGAAAATAAGATAAAATGTCTGTGTGAAAATATTGTAGTACCGTATTTTGTACAAACACGTGTGGAGCGGATCAAAGGGCGGTTTACCTTTTTCAAAAGCAACTGATCCGTCAAAGGTGCAACAAAATATTCACCAAACTAAACTAGAGACGCTAGGTCTGGATCTGAATAAAGTGTTTGCATACACTGCTGACAATGCAGGTGTAAATTATGTAAGTGCAACAATGTTCATCAAAAAGTGAAAATGGCTCGTAATAACCTTATTGCTGCAATTTTTTGGCTCATGTTTTGCACAATGCAACAAGATTTGCTACAGCTAAACTGGAAATTGACGCTGAAAATATTGTGCTCAAAGTGTAGGGTAATTTTAACTACCTCAACTGATAGAAGAGCACAGTTAATGGAATTCTGCGAATTTGTTGAGGTTGATAGTTGCACTTAAACCTATAACTGTACACTGTACAATGTGTACTACCTTTACTCGCCGTCGTTGTCGTCGTCATAGGCGGCAATTTTTTGTTCTGGTGTAATTTGTAGTGCCAATGAGGAAAATGTACTGGGTAGGCTCCTTGAGGATGTTGTGTAAATGGTGGCGAACTAAGTGGAACATCTCGTAGCTTTCAGCCAGAGGTCCACCAACTCTGTCAGCTAGGGCCAGCAGTGTGTCTGTCACAACAATCCCTGCTGCAGTTGACGGTCCGGGTGCAAAAGATAGGGGTGAATGAAGAATGGCTGTGTATGGATGATACTGTGATGCATGGAACGGGGTGGGTAGAGTATGGAGGGAGGTTAGGGAGTGGGTATGTATGAATGGCATTTTAACGCAGCCCGAAGGGATTTCTCTTCGTCTTCTCTATTTTCGCATGAGGAGAAGAGGGGGAGGGTCACCGAATGAAGTGTTCTTGCTGTGGATAAGCTGTGTCTTGCTGTACTGCTTCTGACCCTGGCGATGGGCGAAATGCAGAAATGACCCGTCATCCAGAAAGAGCCAAGATGAGGGGTCGTGAATGGGAGTGGAATTATGCCTTTTGACATTGACTACCTTCCTTGTAAGGGGGTAAAAAGCCATTTGTATATTCATGTACAGTATTTTTTAAATTGCAGTCCTAAACGGTGTAGCAAGAGGAAATGATTTATCAATACTATATAATATGATACATCAGCGTAATATATATTTTTCTTGGCTGAAAAAAATGCTTTAAAGCAAATACGCTACCGAGCAGAGGTGCGACGATGGGTTCTAGACACCATGTTGTCGTTTGTCCAGTCCCATCAATGTCAATTTAAACGCTGTCTTGTGTACTGGGCGTTCTCCTATTCCAAGTAATATAATAGTTTTGAAACTGTGCTATGGAGCTGAGCTTCATGCTTTTCTTGAATCTATCAAGCTCCTCTACATCCGGCAGTCCGATCGGATGCCAAAACCGGCCGTCAATATCTCTGGCGACGACGACAGTTCTGATAACCTCTAACATTACAGGTATCGCATTACTAAATACAGGTTAATTTAGAACAATTTATCATACTTTAATTTCTTCGACTTCCACAACTATCAAAACAAGGATGACGTCTCAAGCACTCGTCACGGCTGTCATTAGTATATCGCTTTATCAACCTTTTCTTGTCATTGATTTCCACTAAGAAAAACGCATTATGTTGATGTATTATAATGTAAAAACTTGATATTTGAATTTCTATTGCTATATTAATTAGGTGTATACTTCTGAAAATTTACATAAGAATTGGACACAGGTCATGTGAACTAGAGCGCTGCAGGTGACAATCGTAAATAGATGCGCCACTATATTGGAGGACATACCACAAATGAGGAAAATCTACTGATGCCGATGATGTCCTTATTTTTCATACGAAAGAGGTCATTACAAGGATAACAATATATTTCAGAATGTCAGGTAACTAAGCTTCGTTGTTGTTGTATTGAATTCTTTGTTTAAGTGACATGAACCAGAATAAAACTGCATGAGTCGTAAGACTAAAATCTTAATATTTTTAAATATCAAGAGGCATATTTTCTCCTAGACAGAGGTAATTTACCATATAGACAGCCACAAGCTGCCAGGTGGTAAACCAATGACTGGGTGGAGACTTTATCTCAGCATAATTAATCACCAGTTTGAATACACACTTACTTTGGCAGTGTGTCATTGTACTATTCCCAAAGAACTGTCAGAACAGGCAACAGTCTTTGATGTTTTGTTTTTAATATTTTTAGTCTCTGCCAAGGAGTATGAGTTTATTAATTTTTCTATCCATCAATGGGCAATTTCATTTAATTATACGCGTGTCCTTTTTCTGGAGAAACAAAAATACCTGTTTCAGAGGAGTTCCAGGACAGTAGATAATTACCTATCCAACTCATACCTAACCTAACCCAGCCCTCTTCATTTTTTTTTCCTCCACTTGCATGTATCTTTTTTGGGATTATGTGAAGAATAGTCACTCCAGACTTCGACAGGGTGACAATTCTTCATTGGGCTATCCTAGGGTGACAAATCTGCCTGTGGGCCATCCTGTGTTTATGATTCTGTTGTACAAGTTGATGACAATAAGCATAACCCTCATTCAACCTAACCTAACCTGACCTAATCATTATTCTACTTGATATTCGGTGTACTGGGGTGACAATTCTTCAGATGGAATCTCATGGGGTGACAATTCTTCATGTGGGCCTTCTGGGGTGACAATTCTTTATGTGACCCCTTTTTTTGGTACTCCTTTCATCCAGGGACACCTAGAGTTAGGTATATAATAAAGACACAAAGGCAATAGCTCTCCATGGGAACTGATAAACAAATACCAGTTCCTACTTTGATAAATAAAGTTAGTGACCATTTTGTCATCCATTGCACACATTGTAACTTTTTTTTTTTTTTTTTTTTTTTTTACTTTTTTTGCTCTTGAAATAAATGTTTAGTGAAACTTTGATACAAAATCAACCCTAACAAGTTATAATAATCTCAAATGCAAATCAAAATATATTTGATTCACCATGGTCTTGGATCACATGTTGGGCTCATGATTGCCAGCTATTTCCCTCCTGGAAGAGAGCGCATATATGACAGATCTATGGGTAATGTTGTGACCTTACATGCACACACATGCCCCCAACTCCCCACCCATGAGAGTTGGAGTAATGACTTACAGTGCAGCGATACTAAAATTATTTCAGCCCTGGGTGGGATTCGAAGCAGGACCGCTGTAGTGGCAGTCAGGAACTCTAACCACTGTGCCAGTGAGGTGGAGTAAAAATGAGGGATATCAGGTCAGGCCTGTCAAGAAATTAGAATTTGCAAAGAATATACCTTAAGTAAAAATATATCTTATTTGATTAGCTGCAGGCCCCTTGTATGCATTTGCCTTGTGCAGTACATTCTAGGACTTAACCCAACTAAAACCTAGCAGTGAAGAGATACAGAGTTTTATATGCAACTCCCCATTTGTGTACAAGTGGAAGACAGAAAAAAAAATCTGAAGCAAAGTGTACATAGATTATCATGAACCTCTATTGTATAATAACCTGCAAAATATGTATGGGGGCATGACAACCATTGCTATGTACATAGGGTTGCCCCATCTATTATAAAGCTGTAAGTTGCAACAAACATTATCAGAGTCAATACAGAACTGATTAAACTTAGATTCAGGTCTTATGAGCTCAAACATGGAATGTTATGGAGTTATATGAAATTATGACTGCTGTGGGCGGCTGGGCCATTCCTCACTTTCAAATCTCATGACATGAAAAAAGCAGATTAAAATTTGAGTCATTCTGGTCGTTGTAGGGTGGGTATGCTTGTAGATTTTGGATGATTTTCAGCATATAATGAATATGTAGAATGCAATGTATCATAGCACCATCTCTGTTAGCGATTCTACTTATTTTATGTTAGATGAAGGAAAGGACAAAGGGTTTCTTTAGATACAAAGGACTTGAGTATGAAATAGTTTGTATACAAATCATCCACTATCCTATTACAATGTATTACAGATTCTCAAAGAGTTACATATATTAGTCTTATAATTAGTTTTTTTCTTTTTTTTTTCTTTTCTCCAGGATGAGAGTACCTATCACCATTTCTTTGGAAGAGCTATCTGTCGATTCCATATGTATCATATGGTGATAATGATCTGGTGTGACATCTGTGGTACAGCAATATCATAAGTCCTCTTAGATATTGTGTGATGACCCACACTACAGAGAAGCCTTTCCAGTGTGACCCGTGTGATTTTGCTTTTTCACAAAAAGATGGTCTCACAAAACATATGAAGACACACACAGGAGAGAAGCCTTTCCAATGTGACCTGTGCAATGCAGCTTTCTCACAAATAAATCACCTCAGATTTCATATGATGACCCACACTGGAGAGAATCCATTCCTGTGTGGCCTGTGCAATAAAGCTTTCTCGCAAAAGAATCAGATCAAAGATCACAGGATGATCCACATAGGTGAGAAGCCTTTCCAGTGTGACCTTTGTGATTGTGCTTTCTCACAAAAGGGTCATTTCACACAGCATATGAAGACCCACTCAGGAGAGGAGCCATTCCAGTGTGACCTGTGCAGCTCTACTTTCTCACAAAAGGATTCTCTCACACAGCATATGAGGACCCATACAGGAGAGATGCATTTCCAGTGTGACATGTGTGATTCTGTTTTCTCAAGAAAAGGTCATCTCACAAGGCATGTGAGGACCCACACAGGAGAGAAGCCATTTAAGTGTGACATGTGCAACTCTGCTTTCTCACAAAAGGGCAATCTTACACAGCATATGAGGACCCACACAGGAGAGAAACCTTTCCAGTGTGAACTGTGTGATTCTGCTTTCTCACTAAAGGATAGTCTCACGAAGCATATGAGGACTCACACAAGAGAGAAGCCTTTCCAATGTGACCTGTGTGAGTCTTCTTTCTCACTGAGGGATAGTCTCGCACACCATATGAGGACCCACACAGGAGAGGAGCATTTCCAATGCAACCTTTGTGATTCTGCTTTCTCAAGAAAGGGTCATTTCACAAGGCATATGAGGACCCACACAGGAGAGAAGCCTTTTCAGTGTGGTCTGTGCAACTCTGCTTTCTCACAAAAGGGTAATCTCACACAGCATATTAGGACCCACACAGGAGAGAAGCCTTTCCAATGTGACCTGTGCAATGCGGTTTTCTCACGAAAGAACTACCTCAAATTTCACCTGATGACTCACACTGGTGAGAAGCCATTCCAGTGTGGTTTGTGCAATAAAGCTTTCATACAAAAGAATGACCTTAAAAATCACTTAATGATCCATACACAAGAGAAGCCTTTCCAGTGTGACCTTTGTGATTCTTCTTTCTCAATAAAGAGTTCTCTCATAAAGCACATGAGGACCCACATGAGAGAAGCTTTTCCAGCGTAACCTCTGTGACTCTGTTTTCACCCTAAAGAATCCCATCACAAAGCATATGAGGACCCACACAGGAGAGAAGCCTTTCCAATATGACCATTGCAATGCAAATTTCTTACAAAAAAAATCACCTCAAATTTCATATGATGACCCATACTGGAGAGAACCCATTCCAGTATGGCTTGTGTGGTAAAGCTTTCACACAAAAGTGTTACCTCAAAGATCATATGATGATCCACACAGGAGAGAGCCTTTCCAATGTGTCCTGTGTGAATCTGCTTTCTCACAAGATTTATCTCACACAGCATATGAGGACACACACAGGAGAGAAGTCCTTCCAGTGTGACCTCTGTGATTTTGCTTTCTCACTGAAGGGTTATCTTGCAAAGCTCATGATAACCCACAGAGGAGAGAGGTCTTTCCAATGTGACCTATGTGAGTCAGCTTCTTGAAAGGTCTCTCAAACATCACATGGTGACTCACACTTGTTAGAAATTCCAGTGTGATGCACAAAGGAAAAAAAATTGTGCACATAAGGTACTCAAGATGAAATTGATTTTTTTAATTAAAGAAATTAATTGTACAATTTCATAATAATTCAAAACAAAAGAAAGATGTGATTTTGAGAATCTGTCAATGAGCTTTGAAATTTAAGTGTACAGTTTCATACCACATGTAATTATGAGATTATTTGTACTGTGATAGTTATTCTTCATCAGTACTTGTTCACTAAAGTGAATTAAATCAAGAAGCATGTCAATCTGCCCCAGCAAATTTAATAATCCTAATGGGCTCATAATTGTGAATACTTGATACAATTCCTTTTTTTTTCACATCAGATTCTATTTGGAAAAGAAAAAAACAGTAGAGTTTCCTAAAAAGACCTACTTTTCAAGAATAACATGAGCTTTGGAAAAGTAGAAAAATAGTAGTTAAAAGTGCAATTATGAAGCACAGCTAATGCAAAGATCAGAAGTTTTATGGTAAAGGAAAAGGTAGTTGCACACAGACATAGCCTGTAATCTGTAGCCATTTGAAAATTTACAAAACAATAAAGAACATTCTCCAAATAACAAAATTGCAAAGAACTGATGCACCATGTCAAATTCAAAGGAAGCAATGGATGTTGAAGTGAAAATTAACTTCTAACTGGTAGTGTGTGGCTGGATGAAATAATGAAAACTACTACAGGACTAGGTTCCCTAAGGATGAGGTACAAGAATGATCAATGTTTGATATCTCCTCCATTTCACTATGTGATTTCTCACTTGGTAGTGAACATGTTAATGTCCTTTGTCTTGATACTACAGAAATAATTAGGCTAATTATTTTAAATTTTCTGTGGAAGAAAATGTTAAATCCAAAACTGTATAAAATTTTACACAAATGGTGGTATTTGCTCTTCAGTATGAACGGTTCCATGAAGGCAAAGACAGACTGTGAGTGAGGTTTTAGTCTAATGAATCAAATAAAAAACAAACTTAGAACCCTTTTAGGGGAATGCCATTAGGATATGTTTATGAGAGTGAAAAGCTACAAATTATGGAAATTCAATAAATTTAGAAAATGTGTATAAAGAGTAGGTGAATGCCAAGAACAAAAAAGAGAAGAAATAAGGAATTAGAAGCTAAAACTAAACAAGCTAAGAATTAGTAATGGACTTCACTATGTGTATTTGTAGCTATTTGCAGAATTAGAAAGTTTGAATAAAGGTAATCAATCATTAGAGTTATCTCTTTTACTTCATTTTGTACTAATCAGATAATTATAGAATACATAGTAAATGTTTTTATCAGTCCTATCATTGTCACACAGAGGACTCTTTGAATACAAACTCAATAAGTGCAAAAGAAAAAAAGTAGAATTAAAATATATGCCTAATGATTTGTCTTATTTATGGAAAATAAAATTTAAGAGTTCTTTCATATACATAATAAATTATTAAACTAGATGCCACTCAACACATACCTCCACCAATTTCAGGGTCTCAGAATCAATAAGGATAGTGTTGCCCACATTATAAATGATAGGATGGGCCTCTGTATACAATCCATGAAATTTGTATACAATCTATAAAAGCCAGGGTTGCAAATTTGAAGAAATAATGTATCTGCATACATGTCCAGATGTTCCTCAAAACCTAACAACCTGTTTCCTGACCTAAGCCTACACACAATTTCATGGAAATCTATAACTTAAGTAAATGTTGCTAAAAAAAATACTGGCAACAAATTCCTTGTTGGAGGTAATAATAATCACTTAGAATTTGTGTTGTTTGCTTAACTGGTCAGTATAATGATTCACATGTGTGCGCATATACTTTGCAAGAAAGACAAATTTTGCACACAAGCAAATAAATGCAGTCACATCACTAAGTGGAATTTATTTTTGCAAACATTTAAGTTAGTAAGACACGTGGCTGGTCACAAAAAAGTGTCCTTGCTGATTCTCTCAAAATATCAATTTTAAAGGGGGTTATACCATAGTGTGCATGATAAAAATGTTCATGTTTGCTATTGTCACACCCTTGCATGAGCATTGCAAAGAATAATAGAAATTGTGTAATTGTGTTGAACTATACATTGACTCTTAGTCGCATTGTATTAAAAGATTAAAAATTTATTTAAATTATATTGCATTAGTATTATTGCAATCATATAAAGAATCATTTGATACTATATAGGTTGTGTGGAGGTGTGAGCAGGGAGGGACGAGATATACATCCGCAAAGTACGTTCCTGACATCCAAGCTATTTACATAGGGACTACCTGGAGCTCTGCATAAATGTGCAGTATGGACGTCATCAGCAAATGTTATATAAAGGGATGAAAACAGTTCCTTTTTTATCACTCTGTCCTCCGCCCTGTGCCACCTCAAACAAGACTTTAACTTGTCCTTTTTAAGGCCTGTCTAAAAATAATTACATACATTACATATACTAAAGCAGTGGGAAATGAAAGCTAAAATGGCCATTGATGTATCTTTATTATAAATGTATGGAGTCGCCATTGGGAACACAACATGCGGGCCACAGTGTATGTGTACAAGTCAATATATCAACAAAGTACACATCAAAGTCAGAGAAATGCTGTAAAGAAAAACAACGTTTAACCTTGAATGGGTCAAATAATTTGGATTTATTGCTAAAAGTAGAAATGATGAATCTTGTGCACTTCGTATACTATGCCTATGTGCTGTGGATATCAGCAGTACAGGAAAAAATGCAATTGAACAGCATATAGTGCCACTGATAAACATAAAAGGAACATTCGTAATAGTACTGGACTGTCATTATTGCCATTTATCAGCCCAGTTCGATTATCTCAAGATGACAAAATAATGGCTGCAGAACCGTGTAAAGTGTATCAAGCTATGAAACATTATCAGTCACAAAAGTTTTGATTGTGGAGTAGAAGTTGACGAACATATAGTGACTCATTGATATCTGTGTTAAAATATTCTAGCACCGTATTCCGTACAAACACATACGGACTACATCAAAGAACATGATCTGCCCTTTTCAATAGCAACTAATCCTTCAAAAATAGGTCTAGCAAAATATAAAATCTTTTACTGAGGTACTTTCTTTTTGAGAAGAGAGTACAACATGTGTTACTTGACAACGAATCATCAGAGGCCATAGTAAAAAAAACAAAAAAAAAAAAAACTATTGAAACTAGAGATGTTAGGTCTCAATCTGATTAAAGTATTTGCATACACTGCTGATAATGCAGGTGTAAACTTTGTAAAATACAACAATGTTCATCAAAAAGTGAAAATGGCTTATAATAACCTTATAGCTGCAAAATTTCTGGCTCATATTTTGCACAATGCAACAAGATTTGTTGCAGCCTAAGCTGTATATTGACACTGAAAAGATTGTGCTCAGTGTATGGCCATTTCAACACTTGAGCACAGTTAAAGGAATTCTGGAAATTTATGAAGGTCGGCAGTTGCACTCTGTTGCGACTAAACATTTTTCTCTTTTGCCAGCTATTGGCAGAATACTTAGGTGCTGGGAAGCCCTAAATATTATTTCCTGAGCTTAGGTGAAGAGGAGTGACCCAAGGTATTATGGAAGTGCTTTGGAGATGAAAGAAAGGCCTGTTAATCATCAGAGATTCATTTTCATTCACACCCTTATTTTTTTTTTATTATTATTTTTTTTTTAACAGTACAACTTTACTGGTACATTGCAGAAATAATGTAATATAAGTAAAAATGTTATATCAAATAGAATATTTTGTTTACTGTGGCAGTCTTCAAACAAGGAAGGGATACTGCATTGCTGTGTTGGGAAATAGTGCTATGAGATGTAGGGGGAAGAAGCCAAATGACACACATACCACCACACTACACCAGAGCTCACCACCACTACTGTACTGTATTACATAGTATGATGTACTGAACTGTAGTTATCCATCACTTAACGCTAAACAAACACACTCTAAAGTTATCTTAACACTGCACTTGACACTAAACACTTAAACCTACATAACTCTACACTGTGTACCGTACTTCACTCATCGTCGTCGTCAGAGGCGGCGAAATTTTGTTCTGGTGTCTGTGATGTAACTTGTAGTGGCTATGAGGAAGATGTACTGTGTAGGTTCATTGAGGATGTTGAAGCAATTGACACATCGTCGGAGGTCTCTGGTTCTTGTTGGCTGGAAGGTCAGGTGATGATGTAGCCTTGCTGGGTTTTCGTGGTCCGCTGTTGTTTCATCAAAGGGTGGCGAACTATGTGGAATATCTCATAACTTTCAGCCTAAGGTCCACCAACTCTGTCAACAAGGGCCAGCAGTGTCAGTCATATCAGCTCCTGTTGCAGTGACAGTCCGGATGTTAATGCCGCCTCTCCTTCTTTTTCCACAAGTGGGTTGAGTGAATTCAACTCTTGCACAATTTCACCTGTTTGGTGATGATAACCAGGCAGGCCAGCATCCTCTTCTACCCAATCCTCCGGCTCCTCTACAGGAATCGAACCCTGTCCAGCTGTAGTGCCCGAATGACGACAACGTTTTATTTGATGAAACAATGTGCGTGATGTTGATTACGCCTTCATGGGAACAAAACTATGTCCAGTCGAGAATACCAGAGATAAGATAGTACTTATTCAGATTTATAGTGCTAGTTGGGAAATTCTACGTTTATTATACTTTTTTTGATTAGCATTCAAAAGATGTTTGTTCGTGTTTCGCTGCCACCATCCCAACTACAAGGGTTAATATTTTAGAATATGTGGTAATTCGTGGACACCACGGTTTTATTCCACACTCCTTTAGGCCGTATAGGTGTTACGTTGCATTCGTGGGATCGAGAGCAAAAGGAAATCAAAAAGGTTCAAGTCTAAATCAAGTTTGTTTTACTTATCTTTGAGATAATATTTTGATTTTTCACAACACTAATAGTATATAGCTCCTTAATCTATACCCAATACCACATAATTACTGTACAAGTAATGCGTAATTTCCATCCATAGAAAAACATTGGCTGTCGGCGCCGCCGTCCGAGTTCCCTGTCCATTTCTCCCGAGCCACAACCACCAACCGCCCCTAATCGCTCGCTTAATCGCCCGTCGGAAAAAGCCCTCTTTTATACTCTACTATCTTATCATTTTCTTACAGACATTCTTCTCCTCCCACAAAAACCGATCCCGCGCAAGCGGGTGGTCATTAGCAATTCGCAATTCGCGACTCTTTAGTTGGTTTATCAAGACGCAACTTATCCTCCCACATCACTTTCGCTCTTTCCACCCCCCTTAACGTACCTTAAGTTATTCTCATGACTTGGTTTTCTGTTCAGGTTAAGAAAATATTTGTCTTATAAAACGTTAAGAGTTGTCTATTGGTTAATTTTTGTTGTAAAGATGTATTATGATTGTTTTGTTGACTTTTTCATTAATTAGAATAATGATTCGTGTTACCTTCCGTTTGGATTTGCCTTAACTACATCAGGGCCACAAAGTATGAACCTCTCCTAGACAGAATGTCCTTATGTCCTTGCAGAAGGCATAACAATATATACATATATATATATATATATATATATATACACACCAAAATTTACTAAAATATTTACATTGGATTACAAGACAAGAATAACCTACGAATACAGAAGTATTCGCGATTGCGCGATTGAAACATAGGAGTTAGTCGCTAAACCTTCTGGCCACCTTTTCAGTATCATACTCTTTCTACATATAATAATTGATTTTGTTCTATTTCATGATACCTAACCTAATACATCCACCAATTTATCATTGGGATAAGGCAGCTCATGGCCACAATCCTTTTCATTTACAACGATTTTGATTGGTTTCTACTCCCGATGATTCTTGGTGATCATTACGTTCCCACCTACGAGTGTAAATGTGTGTATTCACCTCGGACAGCCAGACACCACCCTACGGCAGTGAGCTCAGAGCTCATTATTTGCCGATCTCTGGGTAGGTCTGAGACCACTCACACACCACACACCGGGACAGCAAGGTCACAACTCCTTGACTAACGTCCCGCACCTACTCACTGCTAGGTGAATAGGGGTTACACGTGAAAGGAGACAAACCCAACTTATCACCGCCCGGCCGGGGAATCGAACCCCGGTTCTCTGGCTTGTGAGGCCAGTGCTTTACCAATCCGCCACCGAGCGGTGTCTCCGTGTGTGTGTGTTTTTCTTTTTCTTTTCTTTTTTAACTCCCTATCCCATATTCGTCCCTGCCAATGGGGGCTACCTTTGAATGCATCCATAAATTGACTAACTACTATTGCAATGTTTCCATAATTTCCACCATTCCACTTGAATCAACCTGCCAGTAGGGTTGCCTTTGAATGCATACCCCACGCGCTATACCTCACGGGCGGTTATGATTGTGTTTGCATCTCCGCCTACCACTTCGTAATTTAAACTAGGGTTTCGCTACCTCGCAATGTGGTGGAATATTCATGTGATCTAAAACCCTAAAAAATGCGTTTCTACTGGAATCCTGACCTGGAGGGCAGGAATTTTTCTTCTTCACCATAATTCAAGGTTCCTAATCGGTCCCCACATACAAACATGTTCTCGTGTTCTCGTGACGTACTGGAGTGAGAGATGCAATTTCCCCAAATCCTATATACGATAGGTCACGTACAACTTCCAAAAACTGAAAAATGATAATTAAATCTTGGCCTTACACAGCTATATCCAACATTCCACCTATCCTTAATGCCACGATTTTTTTTTTCATAAGCTTGCACTAGGCATTCTTTTACGTGTGGAGAAAGGCACTGCCCAGTTATAAATCGCACCCTTGAAGTTGTATTTTTTTTTTTAATTGTGCAGCGTTTTCCTCTCCATGTCCTTCCTCATACGCCCCCATTCTCTGTGAAGACGAGGCACTGCTGCAGGTAGAGGTTGCGAACTTGCGAGTCTTAGAGTTGTTTTGCACTTGCGATAGTCCATAGATTGGATCAGGGCAGTCGTGTTTGGTGACAGAAACAAAACTACTAGTGCTATTACCACTATAGAGGTAAGGTGATTGAATATTTAATACATTAAATATTTAATACATAATTTATTATCTTTTGAACTCTTCTTCGTCCATTTTCAGGTTGCTGTATGCAAGGTCGATAATACAATTTTTCAAAATCAGAAGGAGGGTGAATATTTCCTTTCCTTTCACCAGCAGCGGCGCCAGGAATTTTTAGCTGGGGAGGCTAAGGGGGAGCTGAGCAAATTTTTGGGGGGGCTAATAGTAATATGATAATACACATATATTATCTTCATTTCAGAAGGGGAGGGGGTTAATGGTAGGGCTAGCACTGATGGCTGACAAATCTTTAGGCTTTAGCCCTGGCAATTAAAAATTCCATTTAATAGAATTATTTCAATGAGTGTTTTAAATTTTCAATTTGCTCATTTCAGTTGGGGGGGGCTAATGGGGGGGCTGGCCACTTTTTGGGGGGCTAAAGCCCCCCCAAGCTCCCCCCTGGCGCCGCCACTGCCTTTCACCGCGTCAACCAGAAACGGTAAATTCATGATTTTAGTTGGCAGCGAATAAAAACAGTCTTTATACACTTTCACCAGCTTTGCCAAAGCGAATAAAAGCAGCACCGTGTAAATGGTGCTTAATATATAAGATGTGGAAAATAATAATGTATGAAAATATTATATATAAAATATACAAATTAGAATAGAAAGTAGAAATAGGGAATATGACAATACAATTTATAGAAATCCTTCATCTCCGCCCTAATGTGATACTTGCTTACATATGACGTCATAGCCTGTCAAAAATTGAGATTGCACCATTTCAGCTTGTTGAACATCTTGTTTTCGTGTCTGCATTGTACAGGCCAAACAAGTGTGCTTTCTTCTTGAATTCGTAAGTGCAATGATTTAATGGTAAGGTAACTGAAGAGTATGCATAGTGTTTTCGCAATTGGCAGTGTATTAGCCATTCTGAGGAGGGGTAAACTTGTGGATATTTATCAAGTGTTTCCCAGTCTCACAGCTGCAATTACATATACGATCGGTTAACTCTTATCATTCTGAGTACTTTCTACCTTTATATGAATACATTAAACTAATAGTAACGTCGGTAGCTATTGGGGGAAAATGGAGGAACATCTTTATCTAGGGAATAAGTTAGGTCAGGGCAGGTGTATTTTGAACCCCATATGGAAGTATTGCAAATTAATAGAAATGTTGGTAGTGGTTTTTAGAAAACTGAAGCTGGCAAACATTTTTTTTTATAGTATAAAGATTTTCACAGGCCTCACAGCTGCAATTCTTACCTATATCATTGGCTAGCTCTTATCATTCTGAGTATTTTGAGCCCTATATATAAGTACTGGAAATTAATATTAATGTCATTAATAAATTGAAGTATAAATTGACTGGCTAGTGTCTTTATATTTATCAATGTGTGTATGCTGTTTAATTACATTGTTCTTATATTCTTATTAGGGGATGGGGCTCCATCTTGTGTTCGTATGTCCAAAAATAAATCATGAAGTTCACTCTGAATTCAGTATGCACTGATTGTAATATTCTTGCAAGGAAAATAATCATATTCACTCCACAAGTTCATGTTATATTTATTACAAGTCATTGCATCATAGTATGAGCAGTTCCACCAGTTTATTTTTAGAATGTTGCATCCAAACGATATAACAATAGAAAATTAAAAATGTTGTAAGTTATAATACATTAGTGAAATATAGATTTTTCTCGGTGGAAATCAATAACAAAAAACCTTGCTAAAAGCAAATACAATACCAAGCAGAACTGTGATGATAGGTTCAAGAGGCCATGTTTTTGTATATCCAGCTCCATCAATGTCAGTTTGATGATTGCGATGACTACATTGCGTGATGGGTGTTCTCCCACTCCATATGACATCATATTTTTTAAGCTGTTCTATGGAAGTGAGCTTCATACTTTTCTTGAAGCTATTAAGCTCCTTTACACCCTGCAGCCTGAGTGGATGCCAAAACCTGCCCATCAACATTCGAGATGGTGATGATGACCCTGCTGAACTCTAGCATTACAGGTTTCACATTACTAAATGCAGGTTAGGTTAGACCAAGTTATCATATTTTAATTTCTTTGACTTTTACATCCAACAAAACAAGGATGACAGCTCAAGCACTTGTCATGACTTCATTCATTAGTTTATTACTTTTAGCATTTTTTTTTTTCTGTTATTGATTTCTGCCAAGAAAAACATATGTCGATATATCATAATTTACAAACTTGATATTTAATTTTCTATTGGTATACTGTTTAGGTTTGCACCTCTAAAGATTTATGATTATACCTTCTCATACCTTTACTTTTTTGGGAAAATGTGTGAAAGAAAGAAGTTGAAGACAAATGTGGGTAAAAGTAAGGTGATAAAATGTACAATGGTTGAAGCTGGCAGCAGACTGGAAGTGAATATTAAGGGAGAGAGACTGGAGAAACTAGTTTTAGATACTTGGGTGCGAATGTAGCAGGAAAGGAAGGAGTGGAGGTGGAGGTAGAATGTTGGTTTAGAGAAGCAAGTAAATGCCTTGGGGGATTAAAAAGTGTAAAGAGAATTTGACATTTGGAAATGGATGCTAAAGGGTGATTGTATGATGGAGTGATTGTGACAAAAGCACTGTATGGGGCAGAAACATGGAACATAAGAGAGGAGAAGAGGAGTTTGAATGGGTTTAAGTTGAAATGCCTGAGAAGTATGATAGGGGTTACTAGGCTGGATAGAGTGAGAAATGAGGTGAGGAGAAGAACAGGGGTGGAAAGGTAGTTGGGAGATAGGGTGGATGAAAGAGTATTAGGATGGTTTGGACACATGGAAAGAATGAGTGAAGGAAGACTAGTAAAAGAGGTGTGGAAGGAGTGAGCATGAGGGGGCGACATAGGATGAGATGGATGGATGGGGTAAAAGGGGCTTTGGGAAAGAGGGGAATGTTTGTTGAGGAGGGACGAGAGAGGACAGAAGACAGGGATGAATGGTGAATGGTTGTATATGGATGATGTTTTGATCCATGAGGTGGAATGGGTGGGGGGTGAGGGAGTATGTATGAGAAAAATTTGACGCAGCCCAAAGGGATTTCTCCCCATCATTTCCTTTTCTGCATGAGGGGACGGAGAGGGAGGGTCACCAATTTAATGAAGTGGCCTTGCTATGGATGTGCTGTGTCTTGCGACACTGCTTCTGACCCAGGGCAGCAGACAAGATACAGGGATGACCTATCATCCAGGAGGTGCCAAGGTAAGAGGGAGGGGAGTGGAGTATGTAGGGGATGGAATGGGTTAGAGTGGTTTATGCCTTTGTTTTTTGGCCATCTCCCTTATAAGGGAAAAAAAAGCCTTTGGTATATATGTGTATGTACCTTCTCATAAGTAATCATAGATACTGGATGTAGGCTATGTGACCTATTGACTGCTGTGATGTAATCATGAATAAATATGCTGCCATATTGGAGTACAAACCACGAGCGAGAAATATCTACTGATACTGATGATTTCCTGTTTTTCATTCTTGTTAGAATTCTTTAAGTGACATGAACCAGAATAAAATAGCCTGAGTCTTAAGTAAGACTAAAATTCAAATATTCTTATATGTCTAGAGGCATATTTTATCCTAGGCAGAAGTAAAAGTTTACCATACTAACAACCACAAACAGCCAATTGGTGATCCAGACATTGGGATGAGACTGTTTATGTTAACCTAATTATTCACTAGTTTGACTACACACTTACTTTGGCAGTAAGTACTATTCACTAAAAACTTCACATCCTCAAATGGCATTCTCAGGTCAGAACAGACAACAGTCTTTGATGCTTTGTTTATAATATTTTTTAGCCTCTGTCAAAGAGTATGAGTTTATTGATTTTTTATATCCATTGATGGACAATTTCATTTAATTATACGAGTGTCCTTTTTCTGGTGAAACATTAAGCCTGGTCCAGAGTAATTCCATGACAGTAGATAATATAATCAATTACCAATCCAACTCATACCTAACTAAATCCTCTACACCAGTAGAAATACAGCTCATTTCCTCCACTTGCAAGCATCTTTCTTGCTACTTTTTTCATCCAGGGATAAACTATATACTTAGAATAAAGTACAATACAGACACAGTGGCAATAGCTTTCCATGGGAATTGATAAGTTCCAGTTCCTCCTAAGCTAGATAAAGTTAGTGACTATTTTGTCATCCATTGCACACATTTCAAACTTTTTTATGTATTCAGTCTTTCTAGTAAAACTTTGATAAAAAATCACCTCTAACAAAATTAAATAACCTCAAATGCAAACCAAATTCCATCTGAGGTGAATTGGAGATGCCTGAGAGATACCAGTTTATGCCTGCCAAAAAATTAGAATTTGCAAAGAAAATAAGTCTTAAAGATGTGTAGCATCCGTAAACTCACATTCTAAATTTTAGTTCTGCAGCAATCAAGAGTAATTGCATACCTTGAGTAAAAATCTACCTTGTTTGATTAGCTGTTGGCCCCTTGTATGCATTCACCATGTACAACACATTCTAGGACCAAACCCAACTAAAACCTAGCAATAAAGAGATACGGAGGTTTATATGTAGCTCCCCATCTGTGTACTAGTGGAAGACAGAAAAAAAATTGATGTAAAACAAGATTACATAGTATATCTTGGACCATGCCTTGTATTGTATGATACCCTACAAAATATGTACAAGGGCATGACAACTATTACCACATACATACAGGCAACCCCATCTAATATAAAACTGTTAAATTGCAACCACATTGAATGGCCTCATTCCTGATGCATGTACCTAATATTGTGGTCACATGGAATATGAAAAGTTAAATAAAAATTGGGAAAATGATTCTCCCCTGAAAATTTAGGAGTTCCCCAGAGATAATCCCTGCATGCAATTTTATTCTTTCTTTCCAGCTCTTCTCAGGGCTGGAATCTATTCCTCATGCCTCTGGGCACTGAGTTCATTACATTCTTCTCCCTGGTTAGTTCAAACAAAGGGGATCCTATAGATATATTTCTTTTCACCATTCTTTGCTCTGTTTGAGCAGCATATGCACAAAGTTGACCATAACTACAGTTCTCCAACAATCGCTTCTTGGTTGTGGTTTGTCTTCTAATATGGTGGCATAAACATATCACATGACTCCTGACAACATGCAGCAGTGGTCTATATGTCCAGATCACTTCCAGTTTATGTAGGTCAGCTCTCTGATTTTTGTCCTCTGTATCCTTTCCCCGGTTGACCTCAACCAGGTGTGTCCACAAGTATAGGACATTCCTCAAAATTAAATTTAGTCTCTTAATTTTCCCAGAATTGATCAAGTCTCCATTTGAATCGTAGTATAGTATAAGCCCAATTTAATGAGTCCCTCTTTGATGGAAGCCAGATTTAATCAAATTTTAAAATAACTAGAGTAATATCCTGAAAAGCTGGTATTAGTGAATATAGTTCCATTCAACCAAACATATTCCATTATTTGCAGTCATACAGACGTCGTCTGGGAATAGGCTGAAAATTAATTCACCCTGTGTATTCAGCTCTTCATTGGTTGACAACTCTATTAATGTGGGTTGGTCTTTCTTATACAGGGTATTTTTCTGTGTGTTATATTTCTGGCCATGAGTTCTCCATTCTTTATCAAATTTTTTCTCAAAACATTTCACATTTTCTGAGCTTATTGTATTTTTTTCCATCCCAACTATTTACCACTGTTACAAAATTAATATTTTCTAATGTTCAAATGTGAGTATTCATTAAAAGTTCTATTGTGTCCTGTTGTACCAGCCGTGTTACCCCATATCTTGAAGACATGCCTTCAACATTCCTTGTCATAAATCTTATCAACAATCTTGAAAGTCTATCATGTCCCCTCAGGACATGACATCCATATTCAAGAGATGGTAGCTTCAATATGTGTAACCTATCTTCATATGATAAACCTTTTATTGAAGGTAATTTAGTGGGTCTGTGGTGTACATTTTCAAAAGCTTCAATATCTCTTATTTCATAATGGTGCCATACCTAATTTACATATTTCAGTAGTGGTCTCACAAGTGCATTAAAAAAGAGATCTAGACATCTCATCCAAATATGTTAACATTCTGATAAGTCAGATGAATATTGGCATTATTGATTTCCAGCGCCATATACTCCAAGAAACTTAGATCATATTCAATTATGACACGCATATCCTTTTCAGATAATGCCAGTACCATGTTATTGTACATAGTCAATGTAAAGGGTTCCACCTCTTTAACATATGCATGTATACATTTCTGTGGGTGAAATTTGAACAGCAACTTTTCTGACCATTTCATTTTTGCAATATCTTCATCCAATTCTATAGTCCTCTTTATTTCTTATTCTTCAAAATAATTTGTTATTATCAATGTACAGAAATATCTTGCTGCCATTTTCAATTTCATCTGGTAGATCATTTATGAAAAAAAAAAATAAATAAATAAAGAAGGTCCCAGGACAGAACCCTGGGGCACACCACTAATAACATCTTTCCATGCAGATGTCTCACCATTAATTACTATACTTTGCTTCTGTTACTTAGGAATAACACAATCCACCCAATGTAGTCAGGACTGATGTTATGTCATGTTACTATCTCAATGAGGTGTCTATAAGGTACTTTATCAAAACCTTTGAGAAAATCACAGTAGGTCACATCAACAGCAAATTCTTCATCCAGTATTTCCATACTATCCAGAACATCCTAAATTACCTGAGGATGTAAACCATCTGCACCAGGAGATTGATTTATTCCACTTCAACTTTTTTATAGTTTTCCTAATGGAGCATTCAGTTATTTCTGTATTATTTAGATATAGGGAATGTCTTATTTTTATCAGGTATGTTTCCTTCTGGTTCCCTGATGAAGACACTGCTATAGAAATCAGACAGCACTTGTGCCTTTTCTTTGTTACCCTCAGTCTTGTTTTTTCCCCATTCATATACATATATTTCTAGTTTAAAAAAAATAACATTACTCATAATGTTTTTATTTTTATTTTTCATTTATATTCTTAATGCAATTCTTATTTGGTTATTAACTTGTTTGTATTCTTCCTTTACCTCCATATATTCTCTGGACACTTCTCTCTTTTCAGTTTTCATTCTCTTTAGCCTTTCTCACAATCTTCATTGTTTTTTTGTTTTGTTTTTTCTCCATAATTTTCTGCTCATTGGTAGATCCTTGTTCGTCCTCTTTCTGAGTGGTAAAAATTCTCTTCTGGATATAAAATCATTCACCAGCTCCATATATATATTTTTTTAACCTTAGTATATCTCTGTTTCATCAGAATTTAAATTGGTTTCCAGTCAATACTCATTTTTTCTCTGAACTTATTAAAATCAGCTTTTTATACATGTATATCATCTTTTGTTTTTCATCATGTGAGATTCCAAGTGACATTCAAATTTCAAGCAAATGTGATAATTCTTTCCCTGTGGACTGGATGTCTCTATATCATTTACTAAAGGTTTATCATTGGAAAAGACTAAACCAAGAACATTTCCAGCACATCTCTAAACCTTGTTATCTTCCCTATGTGTTATGTAAGATAAGTCTTCTTTTTTTCATGAAGCCAAAAACAAATTTATCAGCTCTTAGTTTCACTGAATAGTTTTTCCAATGTATTCCGGGCATATTAAACCCCTCTCTGTCACCTTATATTTCACATTTGTATTACTAAATTCCTGCATCATTCTTAACAGGTGTTCATTATTTTCTTCACAACTACTAGGACTCCTATATACTGATACCAACAGTATCCTTGAGTATCCTTAGATTTCAACACATATATTCAGAAAAAAATTCTTTCAACATTACTATATTGTAGGGGATGTCCTTCCTCACATATATCAAGAAACATCTCCCTTCCTCATTATGTAATAGGTCATTACCCAGAGACTTGTTCCCTTCCAGTTCATACTCTACTAATAGTCTATCACATCTAAAAAGATTTTGTTTGACTTCCTGAACCATCACTATATGTGGTAACAAGGTCATCTCTCTTAATCTCTACTTCAACTCATTTATTGTATCCACAAATATATATATATATATATAATATCTATATATATGTCTCTTATATATATAATATCTATATATAAGTCTCATATATATATATATATATATATTATATATATATATATATATATATATATATATATATATATATATATATATATATATATATATATTCACCTATCCATATTTATATCTCCCTAGGTCCACTCATTGCCTGTCAAGCTTCTGGCTTCTGTATTCCACTTATTTTCACTGTGGACCTCTCCCATGATTTTCCTCTAACAAAAAAAATCTGAGTTCTTGCCCTGTTTATTTCTGTCTTCGGCCTTTTTATGTAATTCTTTATCTTTCTTCCTCCCTTTTTTGTTCATATCACGGGAAAGCTCAATCTTACCAATTACCCTATCATCTGATTCCTTTAACCTGTGTGATTTTTTTTTTTGTTATTTTTCCCTTTAGTCCCTCATGGAGTGAAACCAGTATATGTTTGGTTTTCCATTTTTACTTCCCCAATTTGTGTCAAATGTTCCGATTCTCCTTATGTCAGTAATGTCATTGTGAACATTTGAGCCCAGGACATAAACCCACTTTGGGAATTTGCCACCAATTCCAGAAGTGGGCTTATGTCCTAGGTGTATGTGCAAATAACCCATAAAGCTGGCACATGATCCAGTAAAATGCTGGTTAGTACTAAGGAAAAGGAAACATGACATTTGCAAGGGATTGTAATTTATATCTTGAGGAGAGCTACAGAAGGGATTTAAAGTCACTTGTTTCACTTTTGTTCCCCCCATAAGATATGAATTATATGAAAGCTCATGGGACTTTTGTATTTCATTATCTGTAGTAGTACCCAGCATATGTATATACATATATATATATATATATATATATATATATATATATATATATATATATATATATATATATATTTTTTTTTTACCATTACTTCATACAAGTGATGAAAAGCCACCTTTATTGATCTTAGTAAATTGTAGGTTTCTCTGACTATTTTGTTTATATGCTTGTCTGGGGACATGTCTTTGGTGATGATTACTCCTAGGTCCTTTTTGGTGCTTTCTTTACTTCCTTTGTACCAATTCTATATGGTCCTCATATATATATATATATATATATATATATATATATATATATATATATATATATATATATATATATATATATATATATATATATATATATATATATATATATATATATATATACATATATATATAATGTTGAAGTTCACTTCCCATTTTTGGTTCCATTCCCAGACATTGTACAGGTCTCTCTGTAGTGATTCAGTCTTTTTCTGTATTTACTTTCTTTAGTAGTTTTGCATCATCTGCAAAGAAGTTCATATAACATTCTACACCTTCATTTATGTTATTTATATATATAGCAAACATTATCAGATCCAGTACTGAACCCTGTGGGACTCTACTTATTATTTCTTCTCAGGTTGAGTTTTTATCTCTAAGCACCAGTCACGTTTTTCTCCCATGCTAGAAATCTTCAATTTCAATCATTTTCCTTGTACACCTCCTGTTGTTTTTATTTTTCTTAATAGTTTTTTTTTGTGTGCACACATGTTTACAACTAAATTTCAAAAAAATGTATGCACACAAGGTATTCAAGATGAAATTGAAAAAAAAAAATAAAAGAAAGGGTGTGATTTTGACATTTTATTATAATTATTTTTTTTTATGTATCAAATTCTATTTGGGAAAGGGGAAAAATAAGTAGTTTCCTACAAAGACCTACTCTTCAAGAATAACAGCATGAGCAAAAAGGTAGTGATGAAAAAAGAGTCACCAAATGAGGTTAGGAAACATTTTTCAAATAACAAAATTGCAAAGAACTGATGCACCATCTCAAATTCAAAGGAAGCAAAGGATGTTGAAGTGAAAATGAACTGCTAACTGCTACTGAGTGGTTGGATGAAATTATGAAAACAGCTACTCCCATTTACAGGTGAGATTCCCTGAGGATGAGGAACAAGAATGATCAGCGTTTGATATCTCCTCAATTTCACATTGTGACTTCTCACTTGGTAGTGAACATGTTAATGCCCTTTGTCTTGATAATACAGAGACAATTACTTAGGTTAATGATTTCAAATTTTCTGTGGAAGAATATGTCAAATCCAAAATTGTACAAAATTTCACAAATGGTGGGATTTACTCTTCAGAATGAACTGTCCCATGACTTGGCAAAGGCAGACTGTGAATGAAGTTTTAGTCTGATAAATCAAATTAAAAACAAACTTAGAACCCTTTTAGGGGAATACCATTTGAATATGCTTATGAGAGTGAAAAGCTACCAATTATATGGAAATTCAATCAGTTGAGATTATGTGTATATAGCATAGGTGAATGCCAGACAGAGGAGAGAAGAAATACAAAATTGGAAGCTAGAACTTAACAAGCTGAGAATTAGTAATGGACTTATTTCATTATGTGTATTTGTAGCTATTTGCAGAATTAGAAAGTTTAATAAAAGGTAATCATTAAAGTTTTCTTTTTATCTTATTTTGTACTAATCAGATGAATATGAAATAATAAATATTTTTATCAGGGCTATCATGGTCATACAAAAAACTCATGGAATCCAAAATCAGTTAGTGCAAAAGAAATAAAAAACAGTTGAATTAAGATATATGCCTAATGATTTGTCTTATTTATGGGAAGCCAAATTTAAGAGTTATTTCATATACATAATAAGATATTAAACTAAATGGCACTCAGCACATACCTCCACCAATTTCAAGATCACAAAATCAATAAAAATAATTTTGCCCACATAAATGATAGGATGGGCCTCTTTGTATAAAATCTATGAAATTTGTATACAATCTATAAAAGCCAGGGTTGCGAATTAAGATAAGTATGTATTTGTATACATATCTGCCTCAAAATCTAATAACTTGTTTCTTGACCTACAACCCACCTTATCACAATATTTCATCAAAATCTGTTAGTAAATTTTTTAAGTAAAGTTTGCTAAAAAAAAAAAAAAAAAAAAAATCTGGCAACAACGTAATTGGTTGAGGTAATAATAAACACTTAAAAGTTGAGTGCATTTGCTTAGCTGGTCAGTATAATAATTTGCATGGGTGTGCATATACTTTGCAAAGAATACAAAATTTACACACCAGTAAATTTCTGCAGTCACAACTGGGTGAAATTAATTTTTGTATACTTTTAATTTGGTAAAACACGTAGCTGGTCACAAAAATGTCCTTGCTGATTCTCTCAAGATTTCAGTTTTAAGGGGGAAGGTGTTACACCTTAGTGTGCATGATAAAATGTTTCATGTTTGCCATTGTCATGCCCTTGCGTGAGTTTTGCAAAAAATTACAAAAATTGTGTGTAATTGTGTTGGACTGTATTTTGAATTCCATTAATATTGCATTAAGAAATTAGAATTGTATTTGAATTATATTGCATCAGTTGTATTTCAATCATATTAAGAATCATGTGATACTATATAGATTGTGTGGAGGTGTGAGCAGGGAGGGAGGAGATGTACATCTGCAAAATATGTTCCTGATGTCTAAGCCATTTATGTGAGGACTACCTGGAGCTCCGCATAAGTGCACAGTATTGATACCAGTGAATGTTATGAAAGGGGATGAAAACAGGGTTGACAGACATCCCACTTAAGGGAGGGCAGTCCTGTCTAAAAATTATTATATTTATTACCTCACATACACTAAAGCAGTGAGAACTGAAGGCCAAAATGACCATTGATGTATCTTCATTATAAATGTATGCAGTTACCATTGGGAACACAACATGTGGGTCCACAGTGTATACGTACAAGTCAAGATATCAATGAAGTACATGTCAGAATTGGAGAAATGCTGAAAAGAAAGACAACAAAATTAAGCATGAATGGGCTAAAGAATTTGTATTTATTGCTAAAAGTAGAAATGGTGAATCTCATGCACTTTGTATACTATACCCTGGTGGTGTGGATATTAGTGGCACAAAAAAAATTGCAGTTGAATGACACGCACCTAATGCCACTGATAAAACATAAAGGTAACACTCATGATAGCACTGGACTGTCATTGTTTTCATTTATCAGTCCAGCTTGATCATCTCAAGGTGATAAAATAATGTCTGCAGAACTATGTAAAGTGTACCAAGCTATGAAACATTATCAGTCACACAAAAGTGTTGATTGTGGAGTAAAAATTGATGAAGAAACATATAGTGACTCATTGATGTATGTGTCAAAATATTCTAGCACTGTATTCTACAGTCGCTGCAAAAAAAAATCTATACATTTTTTCCGCAAAAAAAAGTCTATACACGGTATTTTATGAATAGATTTCACTTGATTTCCCGCCATAATAAAAAGTGGGCGGAGTTACTGATGACGTGGGTGTGTAGAGCGCGCCTTTTTACACTGTTCGCCATATCACGCTTCAGTGCGCTGCCAGCGCTAGATGAGAGAGGAGTCTATGCATGCTGCTCTTTAGTGCCCTTTTGTTCACTTTTTCACTGACTTTGGTGCCCTCTAACTCTCCTTCTGGTGATCAAAATGGGTCGTTCCAAGCTTTCAATGGAAGAAAAGGCCCGCGCCCTAGCTCTGTTAGAGCAGGGAATGTCTGTGATACGTGTTGCCGCAGACCTGCAGGTGACAAGAATGGTCATTTACAGCCTGAAGAAAGCAGCCGCCACACAGCCTCCTGGTACGGTACCACCAAGAAAGCCAGGCTCTGGAGCCCCAAAGAAGACATCTACTCGCACTGACAAGATCCTAAAATGAGAAGTGATGTCAGATCCATGTATAAAACAGCTGTTAGTCTGAAGCAAAAACATCCTGCTCTCCTTAAAAACGTTGCTGTAAAAACGAACCAACATCGGCTGCAGAAGGACCGCAAAATGCCAGCTCGACGTGCCGCCAAGAAGCCCCTGCTCACAGAGGCCATGAAGAAGGAACGGATTGATTTCTGTAAGAAATACAAGGACTGAACATCAGAGCAGTGGCAGAAGGTGATGTTCAGTGATGAAAGTACCTTCAGGCTGATCAGGGGCAGCTCCAAGATCGTTTGTCACCCCAGTGATGTGTCCAGATTCGACCTGCGGTACACAGTTACAACAGTGAAACACCCAGACAGTGTGATGGTGTGGGGTGCCTTTAGTGGTAACAAGGGCAGGGGTGGACTATATTTCCTCCCCAAGAATGTGACCATGAAAGGGAGCAATTATATCAATGTTTTGAGGGATCACATGCTCGAATTTTGGGACATCCATGAGTGTGATCATTTCATGCATGACGGTGCCCCTGCCCATAGGTCTAAGGAAGTGATAAAGTTCCTTAATGACAACAATATCAGTGTTATGGAGTGCCCAGGCAATTCCCCAGACTTGAACCCAATAGAAAATGCCTGGAATCTGATGAAAAACGAACTGGAGAAATCGCGACCCACCAGTATTCCAGACCTGAAGGAGGTGCTGAAGAAGATCTGGGTCACTATGGACAGCGCCTACTTCACCAAACTCACCTCTTCAATACCCAGAAGGATCCAGATGGTACTCAAGAACAGGGGGAACATGAAAAAATACTAAATGTAACTCTTAAGTGGAAATAAAGCACATGTTAGTTGTACTTTTGAGTTTATTGTCCAAAAGTCCTTAGTGTATAGATTTTTTTTGCGGTGACTGTATATAAACACATGAAGTATATCAGAGAACATGGTTTGCCCTTTTCAGTAGCAACTGATCTTTCAAACATAGGTGCAGCAAAATATTGATCAAAACTCCTACTTAGATACTTTCATTTTGAGAAGAGAGTGCAGCAGGTGTTACTAGACAATGAATCATCAGAGGCCTTACGAAAAAAACTACTATCTAAACTAGAGATGTTAGGTCTGGATCTGAATAAAGCATTTGCATACACTGCATACACACTATGTAAATTACAACAATGTTCATCAAAAAGTGCTGCAAAATTTCTGGCTCATATTTTGTACAATGCAACAAGATTTGTAACAGCTTAAACTGTAAATTGACACTGAAAATATTGTGCCCAAAGTGTATAGCCATTTCAACACCTCAGCTATAAGAAGAGCACAATTAAAGGAATTCTGTAAATTTATTAAGGTTGATAGTTGCACTCTGTTGTGACTAAATAGTTTTCTCTTTTGCTAACTATTGACAGAATACTTAAGTGCTGGGAAGCCCTATAAAGATATTTCCAGAGCTTAGGTGAAAAGGAGTGCTCCAAGGCATTATGGAAGTGATTTGGAGATGAAAGTAATGCCTGGGAATCGTCAGAGATCCTTCTTTATTCACACTCTTAAATTGATCTCAGACTCTGTGGTTGGATTCTTTTAATTTTTTATTTATCTATTATTATTATTATTATTTTTTTTTTATTTTTTTTCAGTACATCTTTGGTGGTACAGACGCTCCTCAACTTACATTTTAGTTACATTCTGAACTGCCGAACGTAAAGTGAAAATGAACGGAAGTTGTTACTGTACGTTCCAGTATTGTATGACTGTTCATACTGTACTATACATCCATAAATTCTATTACCGTATCTTATAAAACACCCCTAAATCATTAATTATAAATATAACATTGTAAAATAATAACATTAATTTCAAATAAATTAAATTCAAGCAACATAAAGTGAGATGGTGGAGGAGAAGGAGGGGGAGGAGGAAGCAAGGCACGTTCAGTCTGTCGTTTGTGCCATGTAAACAATGGACGCAGCATCATGCGTAAGTATCGTTTGAACGTCTCGTACTACGGAGAGTGCGCTAAACTAAAAAAATCACTTTTTTTTTTTTTTTTTTTTTTTTTCCCAGTCAGTTCAAACTTAAAATCGAAAAAACGTAAAACAAATGAACATAAGTAGAAGAGCATCTGTATACTGCTTAAGTAATGTAGTAAAAGTAAAAAGGTACATAAAATAAAAGTATTTTTGACTTTCACTCATGAAACATGAAGAGATTCTGTGTTGCCATGTTGGGAAATATTGCTATGAGATGAAGGGGAGGAAGCCAAGTGACACATACCACCACACTACACCAGAGCTCACCACTACCACTGTGTTGTATTACATTGATGTACTGAACTGTAGTTATCCATCACTTAACACTAAATGAATACACTCTAATATCAAGTGCAGTGTTAAGATAAGTTTAAACACTTAAACTTACATAACTTTATACAGTGTACTTTCTTTACTTGTCGTTGTCAGAGGTTGCAAAATTTTGTTCTGGTGTCAACAGCCAGGTAAGCGATTTAGACAAATGTATAGTAACCTAACATTTAATTCTGAATGCACAAAATAAATTTATTCCCCTGAAGTCAATATGGAATAGTAATACTCCCAAATGGATAATGGACTAGCTGAAACATGAGATTGGAATGAAAAGAGGACTTAAAAAAAGGGGGGGAAGCACACCTTAGATCCAAATATAAAGATATGGCAAAACTGGTTAAAAAGAATACACGCACAGTGAAACATAACTATGAAATTATGGTTGCCAGACATGTGAGATCCAACCCAAAGGGACTCTTTTATCTCTACAGAACAAAAAATAAGGAAAGTATAGGCCCAATTCAAATTTACAAAAATGTCATGATAGAATCAGAGGAAAAAATGAGTGAGGCCTTTAACAAATATTTTCTCTCAGTGTTTACAAAATAGAGGTTAGATAAGGTACCTGACTGTGATTCGTTTTTCAGTGGGGATGAAGAAAGTAGACTAATATCAGCATTAGTAAGGTAGAAGTAGTCAAGCAGATTGAGACAGCTACACAATCCCAGATGAAAAATTTCCGAGAGTGCTTGAAGAATGTAAATTTAAAATCTACGACCAGTTAACAGAAATATTTAGTAAGCTGGTAGACACTGGTTTTGTGCCTATTGCTTGGGGGCAGGCAAACGTTGTTTCTGTTTTAAAAAAGGAAGCTAAATCATCTATATGTAACTACAGGTCTATTAGTTTGACATCAATTATAATTGATGTCAAACTAATAGGCCTATAATTATAGGTAAAATGCTTGAATCAATAATTGTTAATAGATTCTGAGAATACATCGAGAAACATAATTTGATTCGTGGCACACAGCATGGTTTCTCTAAGGATAAATAATGTGTGACTAATCTTCTATCCTTTTACACTAAAGTATATAAGGCATCAGATAAAAATGATAGTTATGATGCTATTTACCTAGACCTTAGTAAAGCGTTTGATAAGGTGTCCTGCTAGAGACTACTATATAAAATAAAAATCCATGGCATATGAGGAAAAATGTTAGAATGGATTAGAGCTTGGATCAGTGACAGCGGGTCACCATAAATGGTGTAAAATCCAGGTGGAGTGTTTCTAGTGGTGTCCCCCAGGGCTAGGTTTTGGATCCCTTATTGTTCATTATGTTCATAAAGGACTTGGACAATGGGATTAATAGTGATGTTAGTAAGTTTGCAGAAGACACTAAAATAGGACACCAAATTAGGTCAGGAGACGATGCTTAGATTCTGCAGGATGATCTAACAAATTGTTCACATGGTTGGTGAAATGGCAAATGAACTTCAATATCTTGAAGTGCATCGTGTTAAACATAGGGCTACAAAACCCTGATAATAGATATAGCTGAGATAACATATTTTTAGATAAAACTGAGTGCGAGAAAGACTTGGTGGGTTTTAGCGAGTCCTGAACTTACATCCGGGAAACAGTGCATTAGCACCAGGAATAAAGCTAACAGAGCATTAGGTTTCATTGCTAGGATGGTTACAAATAGAAGTGCAGAGGTAATTATCAAACTCTATCTAACGCTAGTTAGACCCATCCTTGACTATGCAGTACATTGTTGGTCTCCATCTTATAGAAGGGACATCAATTTACTAGTACCAGCACAGAGGAGAATGACCAAAATTATATATGGGGTCAGAAATTTACCTAACGAGGAGAGGCTTAGGCACCTTAATTTAAACTCTCTGGAAAGACGCAGAGTACGGGGGGATCTAATGGAGGTGTTTAAGTGGGTCAAAGGTTTAACAAGGGTGATGTATACAAGGTCATCATATTAAGACAACAGGGCAGGACTCACAGTAATGGATTTAAATTGCATAAATTAGATTTAAGAAATAGGTAAGAATGGATTTAATAATAGGGTGGGCAATGAATGGAACATAGTAACCATGTAGTGAGCACTGAAACTATCAGTTGTTTAAAGAAACTGTTAGACAACTTTATGGATGGGGATGACAGGTGGTAATGGGTATTGAACTGCATAGTCTATGCCTCATGGTTTCTTGCAGTCTCCATCCTTATGTTCTTATGTTCTCATGGCCTTCTTCATACGTCTCATCCTCCGTGACGACAAGGTACTGCTACAGGTAGAGGTTGCGAGTCTTGGACCTATTTTGCACTTTCGATAACCCCCTGGTCCATAGGTCGAATCAGGGCAGTTATGTTTGATAGTTGGAACAAAACCACTACTAAAGAGGTAAAGTGATTAGATATTTAATGCAAACATTATTATCTTTTGAACTCTTCTTCATCTATCTTCAGGTTGCTGTCTGCAAGGGCGATGATACCATTTGCTAACATCCGAAGGAGGGTGAATATTCAATTTCCTTTCACTGCATCAGACACGCTGAATTCATTATTTTAGTCGTTTGCGAATAAAAACCGTCTTAGATGCTTTCACCAAGTAAACGACGCTTAATATACAAGATGTAGAAAATCATAAGGTATTAAGATATATATAAAATATACATATTAGGATAGAAAGAAGAAATGGGGAAATAGACAAAATATATATACATAGAAAACCTTCATCTTTGTCCTAATATGATGTTTGCTTATATATGATGTCATAGACTGTCAAGAATTGAGTTTGCACTCAGCTGTTTGAAGATCTTGTTTTCGTGTCTGTGCTTTGTACAACCCAAACAAATGTACTTTCTTCTTGAATTTGTAAGTACAATGATTTAATGGTAAGGTAGCTTAGAAGGAAGGATGGGAGAGAACAGAAGATGGGTGAATGGAGAAGGGTTGTGTATGGATGATGCTGTGATGCATGAGGGGGAGTTGGGGTGTGTGGGTGAGGAAGTATGTATGAGAAATAAACTGACCCAGCCCAAAGGGATTTCTCCCCATCTTTTCCTTTTCTGCATGAGGTAATGGAGAGGGAGGGTCGCCAAATAAATGAAGCGGCCTTGTTATGGATGTGCTGTGTGTCTTGCAACACTGTTTCTGACCCGGGGCAGTGGACAAGATGCAGGGATGACCTATCATCCAGGAGATGCCAAGATAAGAGGGAGGGAAGAGGGTAGAGGGGAGTGGAGTATGTAGGGGATGGAAAGGGTGGAAGTAGTTCCTATGCCTTTTTCTTTTGGCTACCTCCCATTAAGGGGGAAAAAAGCCTTTGTAATGTTATCATTTCTCTATGAACATTCTTCCTCTATCACAGACAAAATTATGTGTGGCTCTGGTCTGTAGGGGCGCCCCATATAGACCCTAAAATATCAACTGCATGCTACTTTGCCACAATAACATATAGCCAATACCCCAGATGGGGTATAGCAATAGAAATTTAAAAATAAGTTTTGGAAGTTACAATACATCAACATAATATACATTTTTCTTGGTGGAAATAATAACAAAAACCTTGCTAAAAGCAAATACAACACCATGCAGAGCTGTGATGATAGGTTCAAGATGCTGTCATCTGTCCAGTCCCATCAATGTCAGTTTGATGATGGCAATGACTACATTGCGTGCTGGGTGTTCTCCCACTCCAAGTGACCTCATGTATTTCAAACAGTTATATGGAGCTGAGCTTCATGCTTTTCTTAAAACTATGAAGCTCCTTTACACCCTGCAGTCTGAATGGATGCCAAAACCTGCCATCAACATCCCTGATGATGATGACCCTGATGACCTCTAACATTATAGGTACCACATTACTAAATGCATGTTAGGTTAGACCAAGATATCATATTCTAATTTTTTTGACTTCTGCATCCATCAAAACAAGGATGGCATCTCAAGCACTTGTTGTGACTGTACATTAGTGTATTACTTTTAGTATTTTTTTTCTGTTATTGATTTCTGCCAAGGAAAACATATGTTAATGTGAGAATAAACACCTTGTGAGATCGAAACCTCTCCCAGTTCCTTCCCTGTTGGCTTATATGTGCTCAGAGTGTGTGTCATGTCTGTACTTGAAAAAGCTGTAACAAGCGAAACGTAGTACCAATAAAGGTTTCGATCTCACAAGGTGTTTATTCTCACAGTCTTGTCGGCTTTTGCCATTGTGATTCATATGTTAATGTATCATGATTTACAAACTTGATATTCAATTTTCTATAGCTATATTGTTTATGTGTGCACCTCTAAAAAATTTAGTATTACACCTTCCCTTAAGTAATCATAAATACTGGATGCAGGTTATATGACCTATTGGCCACTTTGAGTGATGTAATCATGATTAGATATGCTGCCATATTGAAAGACAAATCATGAGTGAGGAGAATCTATTAATTCATACATAAGAGGCAATTACAAAGAATAAAGTAAATTTCAAAATATCAGGTAACAAAGTTTCATTCTTGTTAGATTGAGTTCTTTGTTTAAGTGACACAAACCAGAATAAAAGAGCACAAGTCATAAGTAAGAATAAAACTTTAATATTTTTTAATATCAAGAGGCATATTTTCTAGACAAAGGTAGAAATTTACCATACAGACAGCTGCCAACTGCCAGTTGGTGATCCAGACATTGACAGGGAGGAGACTGTTCATCTCAAACTAATTGTTCACCAGTTTGATAACACATTTACTTTAGCCGTACATAGTTGTACTATTCCCAAAGAACTGCAGGTCCTCAAATGGTATTCTCAAGTCTGAACAGTCTTTGATGCTTTTTCAAGGAGGATGAGTTTACCAATTTTTTCCCCATCAATGGACAATTTAATTTAATTATATGAATGTCCTTTTTCAGGTGATGCATTAAGTCTAGTTTAGATTAATTCCATGACAGTAGATAATCAGTTACCAATCCAACTCATAACTAAATCTACACCAGTAGAAATACAGCTCATTTCCTCCACTTGCAAACATCTTTCTTACTACTTCCTTCATCCAGTGATAAACTATTTACCTAGAATAAGGTAAGTACAGAACAGTGGTTGGGAAGTGTGGAGTTCCAGGAAAGAATCGTAGTGGAGAGTTGATGGTGGAAATGTGTCTAGAAAGAGAGTTGATGATAGCAAATACAGTGTTTCGGAAGAAAGTCAAGCATAAGTACACATGGGAGAGGGTGGTGGAGGGAAGGGTGGTAGATAGAGCGCTAATGGATTATGTAGTGGTAAATAGGATTATGATAGGAAGAGTTAAGGATGTACATGTGCTAAGGGGAGAGGGTGGGGGAATATCAGATCATTTTTTGGTGGAAGGTTAGCTGAGAGTGGAGGATAGATGGAGAAGGAGGAAAGGGACAAAAGGTAGGGAGGTTCTTAGAGTGAACTCCTTGAATGAAAAGGAAAAGGAGAAGGAGTACGAAAAGAAGCTGAAGGAGGAGTGGGAGGGAGTAAAGGATAGAGCAGAGATGGGTGTGGAGGAGGAATGGGGATGGTTCAAGGAGGGAGTCTTAAAGTGTGCAAGGATGGTGTGTGGAACAAGAAGGACAGGGGGAAATAGAAGAAAGGGTAGTGAATGGTGGGATGAGGAAACAAAGAAGGCTGTAGAAGAGAAGAAGCGAGCATTCACAGATTGGTTACAAAAGAGGACAGGGGAGTCATATGAGACGTACAGGGAAAAGAAAAGAGAAGTAAAGCAAAAGGTAAAGGAGGCAAAGAGGAGAGCAGATGTGAAATGGGGTAGGAGTATGACAGAAAATTTTGAAAGTAATAAAAAGATGTTTTGGAAAGAAATTAAGAGAGGAAGAGGAGGCAAATCAAGTAGGGAAGAAAAGGTAAAAGGTACAGATGGAGAGTTGATAATGGAAGAGATGGCAGTGAGGGGAAGATGGGCAGAATATTTTAGGGAGTTGCTGAATGTGAAGGAGGATAGGGAAGGAAAGATAGCTGCAGTGGGAAATGCGAAGAAAATGAGAGTGATGAGTGAGGAGAATGGAGGAGAAATAAGGAAGGATGAGGTGAAGGCAGCTGTAAAGATGATGAAAGCAGGTAAGGCACCTGGTCTGGATGGATGTCATGCAGAATGTCTGAAAAAGGGAGGTGCAGTGATGGTGGACTGGTTGGTGAGGTTATTTAATGTTTGCTGGAGAGAGGGTAGAGTACTGGAGGACTGGAGTAGTGCCTGTATAGTTCCTCTTTACAAGGGAAAAGGGGACAAGTGTGAATGTAGTAATTTCAGAGGGATTAGCCTGTTGAGTGTAGTAGGGAAGGCTTATATGAGGATCTTAATTGAGAGGATTAGGAGAGGAACAGAGGGAGTAATTGGTGAGGAACAGTGTGGATTTAGGACGGGTAGAGGTTGTGTAGATCAGATTTTTGTGGTAAGACAGATATGTGAGAAAGCTATAGGAAAGGGGAAGGATGTTTTTTGGGCTTTCATGGATCTGGAAAAGGCTTATGATAGGGTAGACAGAAAGGCACTGTGGGAGGTTATGCAGATTTATGGGATAGGAGGAAAGCTTTTGGGAGCTGTCAAGAGTTTTTATGAGAGTAGTAGAGCATGTGTTAGGATTAGAAATGGAGAGAGTGAGTGGTTTGAAGTAAAGGTGGGACTTCGTCAAGGATGCGTTATGTCGCCCTGGCTGTTCAACTTATACATGGATGGGGTGGTGCGAGAGGTGAATGCTAGGGTAGTGAGTCAGGGATTGGAGATGATTAAAGAAAATGGAGAAAAGTGGGAGGTGAGCCAGCTGTTGTTTGCGGACGACACTGCGCTTGTGGCAGGGTCAGAGGAGGGATTGAGGAAGCTGGTGGCAGAGTTTGGGAGAGTATGTGATAGAAGAAAGCTAAAGATAAATGTGGGTAAAAGTAAGGTGATGAGATGTACAAGGGGTGAAAGTGGCAGTAGACTGGAAGTGAACATTAAGGGAGAGCGACTGGAGGAAGTGGATAGTTTTAGATACTTGGGTGCAAGTGTAGCAGGAAAAGGTGGAGTGAAGGTGGAGGTAGAATGTAGATTGAGAGAAGCGAGTAAATGCCTTGGTGGTTTAAAGAGTGTAATGAGGAATAGACATTTGGGAATGGATGCGAAGAGGAGACTGTATGAAGGAGTGATTGTGCCAACAGCACTGTATGGGGCAGAAACGTGGAACATAAGAGAAGAAGAGAGAAGGAGTTTGAATGTGTTTGAGATGAGGTGTCTGAGAAGTATGGTGGGGGTTACTAGGCTAGATAGAGTGAGAAATGAGGAGGTGAGGAGGAGAACAGGGGTGAAAAAGGATTTGGGAGATAGGGTTGATGAAAGAATATTAGGATGGTTTGGACACATGGAAAGAATGAGTGAAGAAAGACTAGTAAAAGAGGTATGGAAGGCAGATGTGGAGGGAGTGAACATGAGGGGACGTCCTAGGATGAGGTGGATGGATGGGGTGAAGGGGGCTTTGGGGAAGAGGGGAATGTCTGTTGAGGAAGGAAGGGAGAGGACGGAAGACAGAGGTGAGTGGAGAATGGTTGTATATGGATGATGTTGTGACTGCATGAGGAGGAATGGGCGGGGAAGTGGGGTAGTACGTGTGAGTAAATTTTGACGCAGACCGAAGGGATTTCTCCCCGTCCTCGCCTTATATGCAAAGGGGGATGGAGAGGGGGGGTCGCCGATTAAATGAAGCGGCCTCGCTGTGGATGTACTGTGTCTTGCGACACTGCTTCTGACCCAGGGCGGTGGGCAGGGTGCAGGGATGACCCGTCATCCAGGAGGTGCTCAGATGAGAGGAAGGGTGGGAGGGGTGTGGAGTGTATTTAGGGATGAAATGGGTGGGAGTGTTTTTATGCCTTTCCCTTTTTGGCTACCTCCCTTGGAAGGGGGAAAAAGCCTTGGTATATGTATGTATGTACAGAACAGGCACAGTGGCAATAGCTCTCCATGGGAACTGATAAACAAATGCCAGTTCCTCCTAAGTTAGATAAAGTTAGTGACTGTTTTGTCACCCATTGCACACATTTTAACTTTTTTACTTATTTGGTTTTCATATATCTTTCTAGTGAAACTTTGATACTAAATCACGGCTCTAACAAATTTTAATTACCTTGAATGCAAACCAAAATCCATTTGAGGTGAATTGGAGATGCACGAAAGATGCTAGTTCATGCCTGCCAAAAAATTGAAAAGAGTATAAGTCTTAGAGATGTGTAGCATCCCAAAACACATTCTAAATTGTAATTCTGCAGTAATCAAGAGTAATTTTGAGCAAAGAAGAGAGAGAGGAGACTTGATAACTATTTATAGAATCATGAAAGGCATAGAAATTATTGATAGAGAGGATCTGATAAAATGGGATGGTAGAGATACAAGAGGACACAGAAAGAAAATAAAAAAAGACTATTATAGAAGAGACATGAAAAAGAACAGCTTTCCTCACAGGATAATAAATGTTTGGAACAAGTTAGATGAAAATGTGGTGTGTGCAAAAATTATGCACAAATTGAAAAACAGGCTAGATAAAACGAGATATGAAGATGGGACACAATGAGCATATCTCCCCATCCCATAAAATACAACTAGGTAAATACCTTAAGTAAAAAACTACCATGTTTGATTAGCTGTGGGCCCCTTGTATGCATTCAAAATAACAATACATTCTAGGATCTAGCCCAACTAAAACCTAGCAATAAAGAGGTACAGAGGTTTATATGTAGCTCCCCATATGTGTACTAGTGGAAGACAGAAAAAAACTTCTGAAGTAAAACAAATTTACATGCCCTCTATTGTATGATACCATGCAAAATATGTATGAGGACATGATGACCATTGCTACATATGTACGGGCTGCCCCATGTATTATAAAACTGTAAGTTGCAATCACATTAAATGGGTTCATTCTTGATGCATCTATCTCACATTGGGATTACCAGGAATATGGAAAGTTAAATAAAAATAGGCAAAATCGTTCTCCCCTGCAAATTCAGGATTTCAGTGCATGCAATTTCATTCCTTTCCAGCTCTTCTCAGGGCTTAGGGTTGCAATACATTCCCTATGTCTGGGCACCAAGTTCTTTCCATTTTTCTCCCTGGTTTGTTAAAACAGAGGGGATCATTTAGAAAGATTTCTTTTCACCATACTATGCTATGAACAGCCTATAATTGCACAAAATTAACCATAACTACAGTTCTCAGACAATCTGTCTTTTCTTGCTTGTGGTTTGTCCTCCAATATGGCAACATAAACATATCATGTGACCCCTAATGTCACGTATCAATGGTCTATATGTCCAGGCCCTTGATTTTTGTCCTCTGTGTTCTCAATCAGGTGTGTTCACTAGTATAGGACTTTCCTCAAAATTAAATCTAATTTCCTGATTTGCCAAGAATTGATCAAGTCTCCTTTCAAATTGTACTATAGTAGAAGCCTGGTTTAAAGAATCCATCTTTAGCAGAAGCCAGAATAAAGGAAATGTAGAATAACTAGGGAAATATCCTGGAATGCTTGAATTAGTGAATATAATTCCATTCAACCACGCATATTCCATTATATGTAGTCATATTCACAGAAACAGAAGTCTTCTGGAAATAGGCTAAAGAATTATTCAGCCTGAGCATCCAGCTCTTCATTATTCTCTTGATTTGGTTGGCAACTTTGTTGTTGTGGGTTGGTTTTTCATACACAGGGTATTTTCTTTATAGTTATATTTCTGGCCATGAGTTTTCCATTCTTTATTTAATTTTTCTCAAAAGATTTCACGTTTTCTGAGCATATTGTAGATTTATTCTAACCCATCTCATTCATTTACTACTGTCACAAAATTAATATTTTCTGATGTTCAATTATAAGTATGCCTTAATAATTTTCTTATTGTGTCCTGTTGTACCAGTTGTATACCCCCATAT
Source organism: Oratosquilla oratoria (assembly GCF_046742065.1). Classification (NCBI taxonomy): domain Eukaryota; kingdom Metazoa; phylum Arthropoda; class Malacostraca; order Stomatopoda; family Squillidae; genus Oratosquilla; species Oratosquilla oratoria. The sequence continues at coordinate 51,735,976 of NC_134788.1, forward strand.
CTTGAAGACATGCCTTCAACATTCTTTGTCATAAATCTTATCAACAATCCTGAAAATCTTTCATATTCCCTCAGGTACATCCACATTCAAGTTATGGTAGCTTCAACATGTGTAACCTTTCTTCATATCATAATCCTTTTATTGAAGGTAATTTAGTGGTTCTGTGTTGTACATTTTCTAAAGTTTCAATGTCTCTTGTTTCATAACAGTGCCACACCTGATTTGCATGTTCCAGGAGTGGTCTCACAAATGTGATAAAAAGGGATTTGGACATCTCATCCAAATACATGAACATTCTGATAAGTCTGACAAGTATTGGCTTTATTGATTTCCTGTGCCATATACTGCAAGAAACTCAGATCATGGTCAATTTTGACACCCATGTCCTTTTCAGATGATGAGTCTATTTGTGGTGAAACAAGTACTGAATGTGTCGAGGTATGGCTGTTGTATTTTTTTTTTGTTTTGTCTGCATTGTGGTGTGTGCATGTAATTATCTTGTCTGTGTAGGAATAGTTTATATTTCTAAGGTGTGGGGTGTGGGTGTACTATGTATGTATGATTTAAAAAAGGTGGTGGAAGAGGACTGATTCCAGAAGTACTCCATTCCCAAAATATCTGGTGTGCAAATATTGGCCATTATATTATACATAGGCATTTCTACCTACCAAATGATACATCATGATTATTGAGATTATTTCAGTAGGTATATCTGATAGTTTTTTCTATTAGAAAAACAGGTACTTTACTAAATGTGGCAAAAATATTTGGAAAGCACCTCTACACTTTCTTAGATTTTATTTATTTTTGCTTAAATAATAACACAGGTACATCACATACCAATGTATCTTAGAGAATGTGACTTCCATCACTTATGAGTGACATGATATGAATAAACCTTCCTGGAATACATATTTAGATTCAGGTCTTATGAGCTCAAATGTGGTATGCTATAGAGTTATATTAGAATATAACTGATGTTGCCAGCTGGGCCATTCCCTACTTCCAAATCTCATGACATGAGGAAAAAGGTAGAACAAAATCTGAGTCATTCTGGTTAAGGTGGAGTGGGTATGCAAGTAGACTTTGATTATTTTCAGCACATTTCTAGTGAAAAAGTAGAATGCAATATATCATAGCACCATATCTGTTAAAGTTTCTACCTATTTTATTTTAGGGAATGGCGAGTACAAAGGTCTGTTTAGGTACAAAGGAATTTTAGAATGAAATAGTTTGTGTAGGAAATATCCACTATCCTATTACAGTGTATCACAGATTTTCAAAGAGTTAGATATCAATAATATAAATACATTTTTTTTTTTTTTCAGGATGAGTACCTATCACCATTTCTTTGGAAGAGCTATCCATAGCATATGTATCATATGATAATAAGGATCTAGTGTGACATCTGCAGCACAGCTATATCATGAGTTATCTTAGATATTGTGTGATGACCCACACAACAGGGAAGCCTTTCAAGTGTGACCTATGTGATTCTGTTTTCTCACAAAAGGGTGATCTAAAATGGCACAAAAAGCACCTCAAAAATCATGTGGTGACCAACATGGGAGAAAACCTTTCCAGTGTGACCTGTGTGATTCTTCTTTCTCACAAAAGGGTTCTCTCAGAAAGCATATAAGGGCCCACACAGGAGAGAAGCCTTTCCAGTGTGACCTGTGTAACTCTGCTTTCTCACAAAAGGGTTCTCTCACACAACATATGAGGGTCCATACAGGAGAGAAGCCTTTCCAGTGTAACTTATGTGATTCTGCTTTCTCACGAAAGGGTCATCTCACACAGCATATAAGGACCCACACAGGAGAGAAGCCTTTCCAATGTGACCTGTGCAATGCAGCTTTCTCACGAAAGAATTGCCTCAGATTACATATGTCAACCCACACTGGAGAGAAGTCATACCATTGTGACCTATGCAATAAAGCTTTTGTACAAAAAAAAACCCTCAAAAATCATGTGATGATCCACACGGGAGAGAAGCCGTTCCAATGTGACATATGTGATTCTGCTTTCTCACAAAGAAGTCAAATTAGATTGCATATGATGACCCACACAGGAGAGAAGCCATTCCAATGTTGCCTGTGCTATAAAGCTTTCACACAAAAGTGTCGCCTCAAAAATCACATGATGACCCACATGAGAGAAGCCTTTCCAGTGTGACCTGTGCAATGCAGGTTTCCCACAAAAAAGACACCTCAAATTTCATATGATGACCCATACTGGAGAGAAGCCATTCCTGTGTGGTGTGTGTGATAAAGCTTTCACACAAAAGTGTCACCTCAAAGATCATGTGATGATCCACACAGGAGAGAAACCTTTCCAGTGTGTCCTATGTGATTCTGCTTTCTCACAAAAGAGTCATCTCACACAGCATATGAGGACCCACACAGGAGAAAAGCCTTTCCAGTGTGACCTCTGTGATTCTACTTTCTCACTAAAGGGTTCTCTCACAAAGCATAAGAGGGCCCACGCAGGAAAGAAGCCTTTCTAGTATGACTTGTGCAATTCAGCTTTCTCACAAAAGAAGTCTTTCAAATGTCACATGGTGACTCACACTTGTTGAAAATTCCAGTGTGATCTGTGCAATGAACAGTGTGTCTGCCCTCTAAGCTGTATTTACCTAGTTGTATTTTACAGGATGAGAGCTATGCTCGTGGTAACCCATTTTCGTATCTCTCCCCATCCAGTTTATTCTTAAAATCGTGTATAGTTTTGGCACTCACTGTTTCTCCATATAGTTTGTTCCAGACCTCAATCACTCTATGTGGGAAGCTATTCTTTTTCAGGTCTCTTCTGTAACTGTCCTTTAGCTTCTTTTTGTGTCCTCTTTGTTTCTCTTCTGTCCCATTTTAATAAGTGGTCTATCAAGAATTTCCATCCCATTCATAATTCTGTAAATGGTCAACAAATCACCTCTTTTCTCATCTCTGTTCCAGTATTGATAGATGTAATTTCTCCAATCTTTTTATGTCAAATTTGATAGTGTAGGTGCCATTTTTTGTTGCTACTCTTTGGATTCTTTCTAATTTTCTTATGTTCTTATATGCCTGTGTGTGTGTGCACACGTTTTACTACTAATGCACGAAGGAAATTTTTTTTTGCACATAAGGTATTCAAGATGAAATTGAAATTTTGTAAATAAAGAAATTAATTGTGTAACTTCATAGTAATTAATTCAAATCAAAAGATATGATTTTGAGAATCCATCGATGATCTTTGAAAATCTAAGTGTACAATTTCATAATTTCACATGTAGTTTTAAGACCATTTGTTCATTCAAATAAATCAAG
>NC_134788.1:51744280-51894280 GCF_046742065.1 Oratosquilla oratoria
ATGATAGGTTCAAGATGCCATATTTTTGTCTGTCCAGTACTGTCAATGTCAGTTTGACAATGACAGTGACTACATTGTGTGCTGGGTTTTCTCCCTATCCAAATAACATATTTTCAACAGTTCTGTGTAGCTGAACTTCATGCTTTTCTTGAAGCTGTGAATCTTCTCTATACCCAGCAGTCCAATTGGATGCCAAAACCTGCTGTCAACATCCCTGACAATAACAGCATTAATCCTGATGACCTCTAGCATTACAGGTACTGCATTACTAAATGCATGTTAGGTTAGTTCAGACCAAGTTATCATATTTCAATTTCTACAACTGCATCTGTCAAAACAAGGATAGCATCTCAAGCACTTGTTGTGACTATGTTTATTGGTGTATTGTTTTTAACAGCTTTTTCTGTTATTTATTTCTGCAAAAGAAAAATATTATGTTGATGTACTGTAATTTACAAACTTGAAATTCATTTTTCTATTGCTATATTGTAAAGGTGTGAACCTCTAAAATTTATAATCATGCCTTCCCTTATGTAATCTTGCTAAGATACGTGGCTAAGGTCATGTGACCAATTGACTGCTGTAAGTGACATAATCATAAATATGATACCATATTGGAGGACATATGAGAAAGAAAGATCTACTGATGATGATGATTTCCTGTTTTTCATACATAAGAAGCCATTACAAAGATGAAGATATATTTCAAAATATCAGGTAACAAAGCTTCATTATTGTTAGATTAAATTCTTTGTTTAAGTGAGATGAACCTGAATAAAACAGCATGAGTTTTAAGTAGACTAAAACCTGCCAATTGGTGATCCAGACATTAACTGGAAGGGGACTGTTTATCTCAACCTAATTACAAAGGATTACAAAGGCGGAGCATGCCAACAGGGGACCTTTTGGTCCATAACTAGATCAGATGTGAAAAAAGATATAATAATGATAAAAAGATAAATAAATGAAATAAGATGAAAAAAATGATAAATAATGAAATAAATAAATGCATACGTATAGTTGAATGATAAACAAACAGGTGAATAGTTAGTAATTATAAATTGACATAAATAATTATAAATGAAAATCAAACAAATAAACAGACAATAGCAAACAAATAATATTCACCAGTTTGATTACACACTTTGGCAGTATGTAGTTGTATTATTCCCAAAGAACTGCACATCCCTAAATGTTATTCTCAAGTCAGAACAGGCAACAGTCTTTGATACTTTGTTTATAATATTTTCTAGTCAAGGTGTATGAGTTTATTATTTTTTTTTCTATCCATCAATGGACAATTTCATTTCATTATATGAGTGTCCTTTTTCTTGTGAAGCATTAAGCCTTGTTTAGAGGAATTCCATGACAGTAGACAATTACCAATCCAACTCGTCTAACTAAATCCTCTACTCCAGTAGAAATACAGCTCATTTCCTCCACTTGCAAGCATCTTTCTTGCTACTTCTTTCATCCAGGGATAAACTTTTTAACTAGAATAAGGTAAGTACAATACAGGCACAGTGGCAGTTGCTCTCCATGGGAACTGATAAACAAGTGTCAGTTCCTCCAAAGTTAGATAAAGTTAGTGATTATGTTGTCATCCTATGCTCTGAGGCTAACCAGCCTATAGTTTCTGGGATTACTTCTGTCCCGTTTTTTAAATATTGAGGTAATGTTTACCACTTTCCAGTCCTCAGATACCTTATAAGTAGTGAAAGACAGTTTTGATATAGTTTTTAATGGTTCAGCCATCAGTTCTTCAGCTTCCTTAATTACCCAAGGAAGTAAACCGCCTGTACCAGGAGATATATTCCACTTCAGCTTTTTTATAATTTTCCTAATGGAGTGTTCAGAAATTTCTATATTATTTAGATATGGTTAATACCTTATTTGTATCACATATATTTCCTTCTCGTTCACTGGTGAAGACACTGATATAGAAATCAACCAGCAATTCTGCCTTTTCTTTATCACTATCTTTCCCCCATTCATAAACAGTGCAGGAATACTGGATGTATTTCTAGTTTTGGAATGTACATATTAAAAAGATTATAGTAATAGGTTAGTTTTAACACTCCTTGTAATTTTTCTTTACTCATTTCTTTCCTATACACTCCTCTTACCTGGTTATTAACCCATTTATTCTTCCTGTACCTCCATATAATCCCTGGACACTTCTCTCTGGTCAGTTTTCATCCTCTTCAGCCTTTCCCACATTTTTCAGAGTTTAAATTACTTTTCCAGTCATTACTCAGTTTTTCTCTGAACTTGTCAAAATCAGCTTTTTATACATATATACAATCATTTTATACATGTATACCAAGTGACATTAAAATTTCAGGCTTACATAATCATTCTTTCCCTGTAAACTGGATATCTCTCTATATCATTTACCTAAAACTTCATCATTGGAATAGCTTATATGAAGAACATTTCCTGCACTTATCTCTCTAAACCTTGTTATCTCTACATATTGTGTAAAATGTCTTTTTTTTTCTTCTATGAAGTCTAAACCAAATTCATCAGCTCCTGGTTTCACTGAATAGTTTTTCCAGTATATCCCAGGCATATTAAAACCTCCCACTGTCACCTTATGCTTCACATTTAGATCACTAATTTTTTTTGCATAATTTTGAGCAAATGTTGATTATTTTCTTCACAGCTACTTGGGCTCCTATATACTGTTACCAACAGTATCTTCTCTGAGTACCCTTGAAATTCAACACATGTATATTCAGGAAAATTTCTTTCAACGTGACTACATTATAGGTGGATGCCCTTCCTAACATACATCAAGAAATGTCACCCTTCTTCATTATGTAATAGGTTATTACTGAGACTCATACCCTTCCAATTCAAACTCCACTAATAGTCTATCATATCTAGAAAAAAAAAAAAAAATCACTTCTTAAACCATTACTATATGTGGTAACAAGGTCATCTCCCTTAATCTGGACTTCAACCATTTATTTTATTTGAAAAAAGAAGAAAAAAAAAGCTCTGTCTACATTATGGCGTGTGCATGTAATTATCTTCTCTGTATAGGGAGAGATTAGTATTTCTGAGGTGTGGGGTGTGGGCATATTGTGCCTGTATAGATTAAAGAATATGGGGGTTAGGACTGGGCCCTGAGGTATTCTCTTCTGTGATTTCTGGTGTGCAATTATTGGCCATTATATGATACAAATTTCTACTTACCAAATAATATGTCATGATTGTTTATATTGTTATAGTAGATATATTTTATATATATATATATATATATATATATATATATATATATATATATATATATATATATATGTGTGTGTATATATATATTATTATTATTATTATTATTATTATTATATATTATTATTATCATTATTATTATTATCATTAGACAAACATATTTTACTAAATGTGGCAAGAAAAAAATATGGAAAGTGCCTCTACAAATTCTTTGATCAATTTGATTGATCATGTTTTGCTTAGGTAATAATATAGGTGCACCATGTACCAATCTATCTTAAATAATGTGACTTGCATCATTGACTTGAGTCAAATGAGCAACATGAACTGAATAGACCTTCATAGAATAGGTCATATTTAGATTCAGGTCTTATGAGCCCAAACGTGGAATGTGATGCAGTTATATCAAAATATGACTGCTGGGCTATTCCCTACTTCCAAATGCTGTGACATGAGGAAAAGGCTAGTGGAAGATTTGAGTATTTCAGGTCATGGTGGGGTAAATATGCATGTAGATTTTGGATGATTTTCAGCACATTTCTAATAAGTAGAATATAACATAGCACCCTATCTGTTAGTGTTTCTATTATTTTGTGTTAGGTGATGGCAAACACAAAGGGTGTGTTTCAGTATAAAGAGATTGAAGTGTGAAATGGTTTGTGTATGAAACATCCACTATCCTATTGCAGTGTATTACAGATTTTAAAGATAGATATCAATCTTATAATAATTTTTTTTTTCCAGGATGAGGGTACCTATTATAATTTCTTTGGAGGAAGTATCTGTAGATCCCACACGTGTCATACAATGATAAGGATCTGGTGTGACATTTGGAGCAGAGCTATATCTTGAGTCATCTTAGATATTGTGTGATGACCCACATTACAGGGAAGCTTTTCCAGTGTGACCTGTGTGATTCTCCTTTATCACAAAAGGGTGATCCGAAATGGCACAAATGTCACCTCAAAGATCATGTGGTGGCCCACATAAGAGAAAGCCTTTCCAGTGTGACTTCAATGATTCTGCTTTCTCAAAAAAGGGTTCTCTCACACAGCATATGAGGACCCACACAGGAGAAAAGCCTTTCCAGTGTGACTTGTGTGATTCTGCTTTCTCGCAAAAGAGTAATCTCACATCACATATGAGGACCCACATTGGTGAGAAGCCTTTCCAATGTGACATGTGCAATGCAGCTTTCTCACGAAAGAATCACCTCAAACTTCATATGATGACCCACACTGGGGAGAAGCCATTCCAATGTGACCTGTGCAGTAAAACTTTCTCACAAAAGAGTTCTCTCACAGGGCATATGAGGACCCACACAGGAGAGAAGCCTTTCCAATGTCACCTTTGTGATTCTGCTTTCTCACGGAAGATTTCCCTCACACAGCATATGATGACCCACACAGGAGAGAAGCCTTTCCTGTGCAAACTGTGTGATTGTGCTTTCTCAGTAAAGGGTTATCTCACACAGCATATGAAAAGTCACACAGGAGAGAAGCCTTTCAAGTGTGACATATGTGATTTTGCTTTCACACAAAAAGGTTCTCTAGCACAGCATATGAGGACCCACACAGGAGAGAAGCCTTTCCAGTGTGACCAATGTGATTCTTCTTTCTCACAAAAGGGTAATCTCACACATCATATGAGGAGCCACACAGGAGAGAAGCCTTTCCAATGTGACCTGTGCGATTCTACTTTCTCACAAAAGGTTTCTCTCGCTGGGCATATGGGGATCCACACAGGAGAGAAACCTTTCCAATGTGGCCTGTGCGATTCTGCTTTCTCACTAAAGGATTATCTTGCAAAACATATGAGGACCCACACTGGATTGAAGCCAATTCAGTGTGACCTTTGTGGTTCTTCTTTTTCACAAAAGAGTCATCTCAGACAGCATATGATTACCCACACAGGAGAAAAACCTTTCCAGTGTGACCTGTGTGATTCTGCTTTCTCACAAAAGGGTAATCTCACACAGCATATGAGGACCCACACAGGAGAGAAGCCTTTCCAGTGTGACATATGTGATTCTGCTTTCACACAAAAGAGTTCTCTCAAACAACATATGAGGATCCACACAGGAGAGAACCTTTTCCAATGTGACATATGTGATTCTGTGTTCTCACAAAAGGGTTATCTCACACAGCATAGGAGGACCCACACAGGAGAGAAGCCTTTCCAATGTGACATGTGTGATTCTACTTTCTCAATAAAGGGTTCTCTCACACAGCATATGAGGACCCACATGAGAGAGAAGCCTGTGCAGTGTGACTTGTGTGGTTCTGCTTTCTCACAAAAGAATAATATCACACTGCATATGAGAACTCACACAGGAGAGAAGCTCTCCCAATGTGACCTTTGCAATTCCGCTTGCTCGAAAAAATAAATAAATAAATAACCTAAAATTTTATATGACGACCCATACAGGAGAGAAGCTTTCCAGTGTGTCCTGTGAGATAAAGCTTTCACACAAATGTGTCACCTCAAAGATGACATGATGACCCACACAAGAAACCCTTTCCAGTATATCCTGTGTGATTCTGCTTTCTCACAAAAGTTTTCTCACACAGCATATGAGCACTCACACAGGAGAGAAGCCTTTCCAGTGTGACCTCTGCAATTTTGCTTTCACAAAAAATTATCCCCTCACAATGCATATGAGGACCCGCACAGGGGAGAAGCCTTTCCAGTGTGACCTGTGCAATTCTCCTTTCTCATATAAGAGTTCTCTCACACAACATATGAAGACTCACACAGGAGAGAAGCTTTTCCAACGTGACCTGTGTGATGCAACTTTCTTACAAAAGAATCACCTCAAATGTTATGTTATGACCCACATAGAGAGTAGCCTTTCCAGTGTGACCTGTATGATTCAGCTTCCTCACAAAAGTCGAATGGCACATGGTGACTTACACTGGTGAAAAACTATTCCAGTGTGATCTGTGCAATGAACAGTGTTCCCTCTAAGCTGTGCATCTGTATGAGCACACCTGTTTTACAACTATTGCATTACAGATGGGAAAAGATCCTATCTACTAGTGACAGAAAGATGATCAGGGCAGATGCCTGATATCGCCAATTACCCACATAACCACTATATTCTCAATGAAGATGTATAAGTATGGCTCAACACTAAACACAACCACACACTTGTATTAGAAAGATGTAAACCCCAGTCATGGCTAAGACAATAATGTAATGTACAACAAACATAATATCAGTCAAACCTGACACCTATGTAATTAGAAATGCCAGGTCAACAATTTGACCTAGGATGCCCAGGCCAGTAGGAATACCATCAGTCTGAATGAGAGAGCCTCCAGGCAGTGAGTGTAAGGCTGTACAAACGTGAATAGTAGAGACTAAAGGCACTTTAAGTTTCTTTAACCAAAGGGGCATTGATGATACAATGAGGAATTAAAAAAAAAAGTTATTTTGAGAAGTCTTTGAAATGTAAGTTTACAATTCTATAATTATATAGTCATAGGATCATTTCTACTGTGTTTTGTCATTATTCATCACAAGTACTTATTCAGTCAAGTGAAATAAATTGAGAAGTATGTTATCAATTTCGCTCCCTGAAATGGTGTGAAGCAATAACAAACTACTAGCTGCTAGTACTGGATAAAATAATGAAAACTGCTGTGTCCATTTCCAGGACAAGTTCACTGAGGATGAGGTACAAGAATGGTCAGTGTTTGATATCTCCTCTATTTCACATGATTTCTCATTTGGTAGTGAACATGTTAATGCCCTTTGTCTTGAATAACGTGATTTTCTGGCTGATACTACAGAGATTATTTATTGGTTAGTTTAATGATTTCAAATAGTTAAATCCAAAATTACATCCAACTTTACACAAATGGTGGTATTTGCTCTTCAAAATGAACAGTTCTGTGACTTGGCAAAGTTGATGGATATTGGAGGAACCTTGCATCTAGTGCAAACAGTGAGACTTGGCTCCAGAGGATTTTCTAAGTGTAACTATAGAAGTGTTCTGTGGTTTAATTGGTTCCAGGAGACAAGAGCAACCACCTACTTGGACCGTGAGGGGAACAAGTGCTGACTGTCACTCATGGGGTACCTTATCCCCATGGTAACCTCTCACTTTGAACAGTGGTTCCTCATGATTCATAAATTTGTTCATTATGGAGCTAAGATTTCCCCCCACAACTCATCCCATCCCATACACCCGACCATCCAGCACAGGACAACCTCATAAGGTGGTCTCTCTGGTGAGCATCACTGTTGGTCCATAAGGGCAGCTTAGCTCCGGGAACCAATTTCGTGTGATCCCTTACTGGTAACCTAGATAGCATGGGTGGGCCTCTCCCTCTAAGTAAGGAAGAGCTGGGGCTGAAATCCCCTGTAACCCAACCAAATCATGACAAGGTGGTTTCCACTAGGGGGCCACAACTAAGTGAATACGAGACCAATGAAAGGGTGTGGGCTAGGTGAAATGTGGGTGTATGCTTTGACTCTGTTATCCTGCCGTACAGAAAGAAAGATCTTATTGGTATATACTATTGCCAGGACTTACAAAAGGTACATATGTTGGAAAGTAGCACGTGTTAGAGTTCATCTGGCAACTGTGTTTACGGTGTAGTGAAATAGCATAAATTGATAAGAGCAGACACCATTATAATGATGGAATTATCATTTTCAGAATTTCCTTTATATTAAGTTTATATATGTATAGATATGACCAAACTATCACAATACTCTTTCATCAGACCTATCTGTCATCTCCTTTTCCACTCCTGTTCTCCTCACATCGTTTCTCATTCTTGAAAATCTAGTAACCCCTACCATATTTCTCAGACATTTCTTTCAAACACATTCAAACATTTTCTCTCTGCCTCTCTCAAATTCCAAGTCTCTGCCCTGTACACAGCTGTCAGCACAATCACCCCTTCATACAATCTTCATTTTACATCCTTTCCCAATTAACTTTTTCTCATGGCACTTTTTAATCCCCTAAGGCATTTCCTTACTTCTCTCAATCTACAATTTACCTCTACCTCCACTCTTCCCTTTCCTGCCACATGCAACCCCAAATACCTAAAGCTATCCATTTCCTCCAGTCTCTCTCCTTTAAGACTTATTTCCAACTCATTACCATCATCTCTCCTTGTAATTTCATCACTTGCATTTACCCACATTATCTTCAGCTTTGTCCTATCACACACCTTCCCAAACTCTATCGCTAACTCCCTTAATCCCCCTCTGACCCTGCCACAAGCGCAGTGTTGTCAGCAAACAACAGTTGGCTTACCTCCCACTTTTTTCATTTTCTTTAATCATCTCTAGTCCCCTGCCCATTATCCTCACCTTAAAATTCACACACCACCCCATCCATGTACATTGAACAGCCATGGCGACATGACACATCCCTGGCCCAGTTCTACTTTTACCTTGAACCATTCTCTCCATTTCTCATCCTGACATAGGCTCTATTACTTTCATAAACACTCTTGGCTGCCATTAACAACTTTCTTCTGATCCCAAATATCTGCAAAACCTCTCACAAAAAAAAAAAAATCCATACACTTTGCTAAAGGTTTCTTATATACATGTCTGACCACAAAAATCTGATCCACGCAACCCCAACCTTTCCTAAACTCAGTTCCTCATCAATTACTCTTTGTACCTCTCCAAATCCTCTCAATCAAAACAAACTACACAAACTGATCCCTTTGAAAATACTACACTCACATTTGTCCTCTTTTTCCCTTGTAAAGTGGAGCTATACAGGAACACCTCCAGTCCTCCGGTGCTCTACCTCTTTTAGACAAACATTAAACAGCCTCACCAGCCAGTCCACCATCACCGTACCTCCCCTCGTCATACACTCCACATGACACCCATCTAACCCAGGTACATCACCTGCTCTCATCATTTTAACAACTGCTTTCACCTCATCTTTTCTTATTTCTCCCCTATTTTCTTCACCCATCAGTCATTTTCTTAGCGTCTCCCACTTCAACTACCGTTCCTTCCCTATCTCCCTTCACATTGAGCAACTCCCTAAAATACTCTGTCCACCTTCCTCTTATTGCCGCCTCTTCCATCGTCATCCCTCCATCTGCACCTATTACCCCTTCCCCTTTACTTGATTTGCCTCCCCTTCCTCTCTTAATTTCCTTCCAAAATATCCTTTTACCACTTTCAATATCTGATGTACTTTCCCCCATTTTACAATTGCTCTCCTTTTTGCTTCCTTTATCTTATATTTCACTTCTTTTTTCTTTGTACCTCTCATATGTTTCTCTCGTCCTATTTAGCAACCAGTCCGTGAATGCTCGTTTCTTCTTTTCTGTAACCTTCTTTGCTTCATCCCACCATTACATGAATTATATGAAGTACAAAATATATAAAGACCAGTTTACACGGCGCTGCTTTTGACGGTAGGCGCTCGCTGCATTTGTCGCCTACTTATATCTCTCCCAGAGCGATTTTAAAGCTGATATAGACGCAAGTGGTAAGCCGTGTACCCGATGCTGGTAAAAAGTATGAATTCGCTAGCGTTTTCGAGTAGTCCCAGGGGTGACTGTGTAAGGGTGGCTGAATAAAAAAAATATTAATTGTTCTAAGAAATTTGATAAAGCATAGACAGCGTGTGTACCCTTCGGAGACGTTAACAAGACTGGCGTCCCCTGGGGCACGCCGCTAATTCGCCAGCAACATAAAAAAAAAAGAAAAAAAAAACGAACGCATGGTTCGATTACAAGAATGTACAATAATTATAATACATATATATTGATAAATAAAAACAACGGGAAAATATACATAAGAATACAAGAAGGGTCACCATTACAACGGCAACGCAGGAAGGTGTGCCTCGAGCCGATGTTCTGCTTTTTTGCTCCCAGCTAGGATGCGTGATTCTGTTACGAGAAAACAACCAAGAAAAAGAAGTGTATGGGTACGAACGTGGATAGGCAAGCTCAGGAGGCCTCAGATCATCTGAAGGAACTGATATTGGAGGACCCAACTACATACCAGAGAGTATTGAGGCTGCCGTACGAAAAAAAAACAAAAAAATTGAAGAGATTTAAAAAAAGATACATCATTTTATACAAAAGGACACTGATTCTACCTACTGTTCCATCCCAGATCAAACTATAGATTACTCTTCGCTTCCTAGTCACAGAAAGCTCCTAATAGTTCCTACAATTTCCAGTAGAAATGAATCCGCTTTATCATACCAGTACAGTCTTGGAACATAGACAGATCCTGGGTCTATTCAACTTTTCCTCCTGTCTTTTTCCTTCTAAGTTCCTCTAGGTGTCTTTGACCACCTCAGTACGAGTCAAATTCTCACGTGGAGCATCGGCTGCCATATGTACGATGCATCATACTACTCTCATTATAAAATATAAAGTCACTGCTGTATTACTCGTTCTCTTTTACTCTGAGTAATAAACACAAAAAGAGTGATCAAACCAGTTCACAGTATCCGGGGAGTAACTCATGTGCAACTACAATATATGTATATATACATAATCAAGACTGCATCATCGTGTACCCACTCACCCCTCATTACGCTTACGTACCGAAATGTTTAATGCTCTACAAGTGTATTGTGAAAAAGTATTTAATTCAATTTGTTTCTCGGACAAAAAAGAAATGAATTCATCCCAGGTTACACAGCCTCCTTTTTGTAAACTTGAAAACTAAGATGTGTTGCCCTATGAAGGGACTAGCCTAGTCAACCTAGGCTAGTCCTGCTAGTCACTGTCCATCTACCTAGATACCACAACTACTACTATAGAGGTAAAGTGAATAAAGCCTAATATAAACATGATTTATCTTTTAACTCTTCTTTGTCCACTCTGAAGTTGCTGTTTGCAAAGTCGAGCATTTGTGCTTTTTGTTCATCACGCATAGGCTTATTTGAATAGTCTTTCAGTCTAATGTTCCATATCATCATACAGCTTTCTATCACAAGGAGAGTGAATATTGCATTTCCTTTCAGCCGGATTAGTTTTGGTGCCATCATAAAAAGGAAAAATGGATAATGTACCCAGCATCAAGGCACATACACCCCTACAAATAGCCATCGTCGTCTGCACTAGTCTGAGTCATCTACGAGTATTCGTTACTAAAACGCTAGACGCGAGCGGTAAAGATCATGTTTATCGCAAGATCTAAGAATACAAGGTCTAACCACTTCCGACCGAATTTCGAGGGAGTTGGCGCAGCGGGCCCGTGAACGTCACCTAACTGTTCAAAGTGGGGTTCGCGGGCCCTATAGCTGTCAGTTGAAGCTGGCTCGTCGTTCGGGAATGTCGTTACTTTCGCTCGCACCGCTCCACGCAATTAGTTATATTCTGACAAATATTGTATAAAATATATATATAAATATATATAAAATATTATAGTTCCTGTCTATATATATGAATATATAATATGATATAATATATATATATATATATGATATATAAAATATTATAGTTCCTGTCTTCCTTGGCGTTTCACAGTTTTCTTCAGTGTTTCACAAAGAGAAAACGGACCCAGCCTAATGACGTCAGAAGCTGCGCACAATAATTCAAACGGTCTGACCTGTATATTTAGACCTTGGTTTATCGTAGCGTCATAGAAACACTTCGAATTCATTATTTTAGTCACTAGCGAATATTAGACGACTAGAGGCGCTTTCACCAACTTATCAAAAGCAAAAAAGTAGCATTGTGTAAACGACGCTTGATATATAAGATGTAAAAAACAAACAAAAACATGAAGTATAAAAGTATTGAAATATTAGATAAACAATATAAAACATAGAATATAAAGTAGATATTGGAATATATATGTATATATATATATACACATATATATATATATTATATCGTTACGAAGATGATCGCACGTTAAGTAGATTAAATCAAATATGCATTATTTTCATATAGTTACACAGACTCGTTCTGTGTGGAGAGTATATGAATCGTGCGTTTGGCAACACGGGATGTCCTTACTACCTCAAACTGGTGTGATGTGAAGACCCATGTTTAAAATTAATTTCGAGGAAATAACCCTATGCGAGATTATAGCCGAAATACGAGTACGGAGAATTGTAAAAAAAAAATGGTGTTCTTTTTTCGGGTCAGTGTATTGTGGTGACCATCTTGTCTGTAATTTCATGTGGTTTGTGCTATCATATTCTAGCAGTGTTGTTGTAAGAGATAGTGCATGTATTTCTACAGTGTACGAAGAGCAGTGAAATATATGTGGAAAGATAACAATCGTGTTTTATCTCCTATTCCTCTCTACTTAATTGCCCGCGATGGAAACCAGTCCTTACCCTTTCCTCATTGTTGTAACAAACATCTAGGTTCGTTGCAAATGTTGTCAGAAATGGGATTAACGGTGTTAGATTGGATTTTAATATAGTGACGTGGTTTGCATCTGACGATAATTACGTAACAGAGTGAAACAATATGGCCGACCAGTTTGATCATAAGCATAACACGGACAACATGGCGGAAAGTTACCATGACGTCATAGCGTCGAGTAATAACCATGGTGAGGCACCCGAGAGTGCATACAAGGGAAATAAATTGCGTGGCGACGAATCTTTTAGAGTAAAGAATATTTTGGAAGAAAAAATGGAAAACAAGGAGGAGGTAACTGGATGAATCCAGGTAGGCTATTGCTATGGGGCTCAGACAGACACAACGGAATGCGGAGCCGGAGACGTACGTGGTTGGACAGGTCCAATGTGCGACACGAATTAAATTACATCAGTTGAGAAGTAGAAGAAATTAAGAGAGAGATCGAAGACGTGGGGTGAGTTATGGACGAGAACCGGGCTGAAGGCCGAGGATGGGAATATCGCCCATGCAACCAAGCTGGTTCAGCACATGAACTCCAGAATGTCACCCCACGCACTTCGTCCCTTCCCCTCCCCTGTGACGTGCGAACACATGTGGACAAGCCACAAGCGTCTCCACCGGAGTCTCCTTGCCAGCGGTGGCGCCAGGAATTTTTAGTTGGGGAGGCTAAGGGGGGGCTGAGCAAATTTTTTGGGGGGCTAATAGTAATATGATAATACACATATATTATCCTCATTTCAGAAGGGGAGAGGGTTAATGGTTGGGCTAGCACTGATGGCTGACAAATCTTTAGCCCTGGCAATTAAAAATTCCACTTAATAAAACTATTTCAATGAGTGTTTTAAATTTTAAATTTGCTCATTTCAGTTGGGGGGGGGGGGGCTGGCCACATTTTCAAGCCCCCCCCTGGCGCCGCCACTGCTCCTTGCCGACTTTGATGGCATGGAAGGCCCACCACGCCCAGTATGAGCTGTCAGCGGATGTTCAAGACTGGGACGACGTAAGGGAGGGGGGGGGGGCAGTACAACTCGTGGCGTGCCTGAGAGGACTAGCCGTGGAGTTGCTGAGTCATTTGACTTAGGGGCAGCAGGCATCGTATGAGCGTAGTGATGGCTCTCAAACGTAGGTTTGGACAACACCTATATACTGAGGTGTACCGCGTACGACTGAAGGGCATGGTGAGGGCGCGCGGTGAACCCCTCTCACAGCTGGCACAGGAAGTCAAGACGTTGTTGAGACGAGCATACCCCACAGCTTCAGATGACATGGTGGTTACGCTTGCTTAAGACTTTTTCGTGGCTGCCCTGCTGGAGCAACAGCTCCAGATTTATGTGAAGCAGGCGCACCCAATGGACATACAGATGGTATTGGCGAGAGCCATGGAGTTCAAAGCGTTCCTGCGCACCGCCAGCACGTTGCAGGCACGTATGGCCCCATGTCAAGTGGTCAAGGCTCGTCAGGTGCAAGTGAAAAAGACCACCAAGGCACGGAAGCATTGCCCTGAGGGCTTCAAAGGAAAGTGCTATCAGTGCGGACAAGTAGGTCACAAGAGACCCTGGTGTCGAATGATACGAAGGACGCGTTCCCTTGAAAGGGTGGACCCGCCTATGTTTTTGCCGTGCTGTTGGAACTGTGGTCAGTACAGCCACAGGGCAGGTGCCTGCCAGCAGGTCAAGACGGTGGAGCCAGCGGGAAACCATACTGGACTGGGTACGGAGCCCAAGACCCAGGTAATATCCCCAAGCACCTAACTAGATTAGGCTGTCGCAACACCACTACATCGGTTACTCAGGTGGATGGTACAATGGACGGGGAGTTCAATGCATGCTGTCTAAACCGGGAAAGACAGCAGGAGTCTATGGAAACAGGGGTGCAGCCACAACCGACAAGTGATGTGAGTGGTGGACAGTTGGAAAAAACGGGAACAACCGGTGTGGAATTGCCGGAACACCTGAAGGACTTGGCACGGAGGAGCTCCACACACCTGACTGAAGGAGATTGGGTTGTTGTGTTGTCTCCTGTCACGACGTACGTCCGATGGATGTCGGCCGTACGTCGTTGGTGCACCACATAGTCAATATCAACAACAGTCCGCCAATCAAGCATCCACCGAGAAGAGTTCCTACAGTGAAACTAGCGGAGATGGAACAAGCTGTGCAAGAGTTGGCAGCTTTGGGTATGGTGGAGAAGTCTGACAGTCCATGATCGTCACCAGTGGTGGTACTAGTAACGAAGAGGGATGGTACCACAAGGTTCTGCGTCGACTACAGGACACTGAATGTCGTGACTGTGAGAGATACTTATCCCTTACCCAGGATCGACGACACGCTCGACGCGCTGACAGGAGTACAGTGGCTCTCCACGTTGGACCTGAAGTCAGATTACCACCAAGGGGGAATGTTAGAGGAAGACAAGAAGAAGATAGCATTCTCATTCGGGTAGGGTTTGTGGCATTTCAACGTGATGCCCTTCGGCCTGTGTAATGGTCCTGGATGTTTCGAGTGCCTTATGGAGAAGGTCCTCGAGGTTCTACAGTGGAAAAAAGCTAGCTGAAAGTGCCGGAAGAACAAGACGAGGAGAAGTTTGAAGTGTGCAATGCAGGGTCCCTCTGCACGAAAGACTTGCATGGAACTCATCACCTAGGTGTCGATAGGTCATTGTTCTTGGCAAGGAAAGTTGATCCAAATATATCGAGGGAAGAAGTCCGGCGGGTGGTGAGAGCGTGCGTCCGATGTCAGTCAATAGACCGCGCCCCCTGACCGCACGAGGCGGGGGAACTTGGTGTGGGAGAAAACTAAAGTAGGTTAGCTATTGATGTAACCCACTATCGGCGGGGCATGTACTTATCGATGGTTGACTGCGGCCCAGGACGCTTCGCCGTCTGGCGGGAGCTGAAGACGGAGATGGGAGAGGAAATTGCACGGGTCGGGTGATCAATGAGATATTTCTGGAACGGGGTCCAGTGGATGAAGTCCTGAGAGATAACAGCACCGCATTTCGGTCGGGGACGCTGAAAGACATGTTAGACAAGTGGAGCATGAGACGCTTATTTTGGGTTGCTTACCGGCCGAGCGGAAATATAATAATAGAATGACACCATTGCACGATTAAGTCCATCGCCGAGTGGGCGCTAATACCACCTATGGTGGCAGTCTTTTGGTATAACATGTCCCCTAGGTTAGGCCAAGACGAAGGCTCGATTCCATAAGGAGCATTATTTAAATGTGATTGGCGACATCCCCGGGTAGGGCCCGGGAGACCAGCCAATAATGAAGAAGGCCCCGCCTCAGTACAAGGGGGGGGGGGAGGTAAGGGTGAGGCCAAAGGATGGTAAGTGCACTCGCGGAACAACATCTCTGTCGAGGGAGTGCCGCGACATATCTTGGATCTTCGTCGTATGGTGAGTGGCGGAGAAAATGAGGAAAAGAATAACGATGTGGTGGTGAATGAGGGAGCGGCACCGCGGAGACCCCAGCGCGACAGGCGTCCTCCAAAATGGCTACAGAACTACGAAGTATGAAATGGATAAGACGAAGAATAGGTTGATCTCGAGATCAAGGGGGTAGGGTGAATGTGGTACAGACGGGGCCGCGCAGTTGGCACCCCCGGGTAGGGGATGCACGCTGGCTCGCCGAGCGTCGGTACGGCCAATGCGCTTGTGCGAGTGAGATAAGGGGGGAAGCCAAGGGGAATGTGCTAGAATTTAGGTAAGCTAGACTATAAGTGTGTGGTGTGAAACCGAGGGGGATTAAAGAGTAAAGCAGAAGCAACCGCAGACACGGGATTTTTATAGAAATCGGGTAGGTGATCGACAATTTACTACACACACACACACACACACACACACACACACACACACACACACACACACACACACACACACACACACACACACACACACACACACACAAACACACACACGAGTCCAACACGTTATCCAAAGACCAAGTGAATACACACACACACACACACACACACACACACACACACACACACACACAAACACACACACACACACACACATACACACACACACACAGACGCACAGCGGAGGCTTACAACTTGCTAAGATCAACAGAAGTGGCATTTGCATACATGGACGTAGACATGATAAAAAAAAAATATTGGTTACATTGATAAGGCCTAGACTAGAATATGCGGCGACATTGTGGTCCCCCAGTACCAAAAAGAATATAAAGAAAATAGAAAAAATCCAGAGAGCAGCAACAAAAATGGCACCTGCACTTGCAAACCTATCATACAAGGAGAGATTGGCTAAACTGGAGTTACTGACACTGGAGCAAAGAAGAGAGAGAGGTGACCTATTGACCATCTACAGAATCATGAAAGGCACAGAGATACTCGATAGAGAGGACTTACTAAATTGGGACAAGAGAAACACAAGAGGACATGGGAAGAAAAAATATATATATATAGCTACAGAAGAGATCTGAAGAAAAACAGTTTTCCACATAGAGTAGTGGACACTTGGAACAAACTGGACAATGAAATAGTATGCGCAAAAACTATTCATGAGTTTAAAAGCAAACTAGACACTGCGAGATATAAAGGCGGGACATCACGAGCATAGCTCCCCTTCCCGCAAAATACAACTAGGTAAACACACACACACACACACACACACACACACACACACACACACACACACACACACACACACACACACACACACACACACACACACACACACACAAAACTCGTGGTGGTGGTTAGATTTCTCGCCAGCCACTACGGCGGTCCGGGTTCGAATCCCACCCAAGGTGCTGAAATAATTTCAGTATCGCTGCGCTGCTGGTTGTTACTCCAACTCTTGTTGGCGGGGAGTTGGGTGTGTGTGTGCGTGTAAGGTCACAGTATTACCCATAGATCGGTCATACTAGCTCTGAGCTCTCATCCGGGAGGTTAATAACTGTCGATCACGAGCCCAACACGTGATCCAAGGCCATGGTGGTGAATCAATCACACACATACGAGCAAAGATTGTCCAAACAGGAACTATCAACCTTGGAACAAAGAAGAGAAAGAGGAGATCTACTGGCCAGTTACAGAATCATGCAAGGCATGGAAGTCAAGTCCTTGACAGAGAAGATTTATTAACCCATTCAACTCCGATGACAAGATGTCTTGTCATTTGGTCAAATAAAACAAAAAATCATAAAACACAAAAATGTTTGATCAAACACCAGAAAAATATGACGTCAGTCCTCGCTTCGCTGCGAGCGAAGCGAGGACTGACGTCATATTTTTCTGGTGTTTGATCAAACATTTTGGTGTTTTATGATTTTTTGTTTTATTTGACCAAATGACAAGACATCTTGTCATCGGAGTTGAATGGGTTAAAGTGGGATAAAAGAAAAACAAGAGGACATGAAAAGAAACTCAAAAAAGGATAGTTATAAGAGAGATATGAAAAAGAATAGTTTCCCACACAGAGTGGTGGATGTCTGGAACAAATTGGATGAGGCAACAGTGTGTGCAAAAAAACATACAAGAATTTAAGAACTAGATGCTGAAAGATACAAAGACGGGTCACTACGGGCATAGCTCCCTTCCCGTATAATACAAGGTAAATACACACACACACACACACACACACCTCGTGGCGCTGTGGTTAGAGATCTCGCCTGCCACTACGGCGGTCCGGGTTTGACTCCCGCTCAGGACTGAAATAATTTCAGTATCGCTGTGCTGCGGGGTGTTACTCCAACTCTCGTGGGCGGGGAGTTGGGGATGGGTGTGAGTGTAAGGTCACAGTATTACCCGTACATCGGTCATACGAGCTCTGAGCTCTCATCCGTCATTGTTGGTTGGCGGTTGGTAATTTTACAGAGGATAAAAACGTAACTTCTCTTTGATCATTTTACATGGAAATCACACATTTTAAAGAAAATAGGTCAAATAATGCAACCATATGCTAATTTTTATATAAAATTATACATTTGAGCATAAGCCGACATTGTTTGGTTTTGGTCGGCTTTGGTGGACTTTGGTCGGCGGTTGGTAATTTTGCAGAGGATAAAAACGTAACTTCTCTTTGATCATTTTACATGGAAATCACACATTTTAAAGAAAAGAGGTCACATAATGCAACCATATGCTATTTTTTATATATAAATTATGCATTTGAGCAAAAGCCGTCATTGTTTGGGTTTGGTCGGCGTTGGTCGGGTTTGGTCGGCGTTGGTCGACTTTGGTCGATGTTTAGTGAGACCGGTGATACAGATATAAAACGTCCGCCCCAATATTTGTTTACACATGACGGCTTGATTTTGCACTCGCAGTTATTTGAAAATCTTGTTGTCGTGGTTTTGCTTTGTACAAGCCAAACAAATGTGCCTTCTCCTTGAATTCATAGGTGCAATTATTTAAGGGTAAAGTTACTAAAGTAGCTAAGTGCATCCGTAGTGCGTTCGCTTCAATTCCTGTTTGGCAGTGTATTTGGGATTGTGAGCAGTGGTAAACGTGTGGGTATCTATCAAGATGGTTACCAGTCACACATCTGCAATTACCTACATAATCAGCTAGCTCTTATCACTCTGAGTATTTTGTACTCTAGATATAAATACCGCAAACTAATGGTAACGTTAGTAGCTATTGACTTGAGAAAAAAATGGATGAACATTTTTGTATTTATCAAGGGGTTAGGGCAAGTCAGATCTTGCAGCTGCATTTCTTAGCTCTGTCTCTGGCTAGCTCTTATCTTTGAGTAGTTTGAACCTCCATATGTAAATATCTCTAATTGATAGTGTAGTGATTTTTGGTAAGTTGAAATTGGCAAAAAAAAAATTAGTGTCACAGCTACAATTCTTACCTATATAATTGGCTAGGTCTTATAATTTTTAGTATTTTGAGCCCCATATATGACAGGGTAGATAGGAAGGCACTGTGGGAGGTACTGCAGATATATGGGATAGGAGTAAAGCTGTTAAGAGCAGTCAAGAGTGTTTACGAGAGTAGTAGAGCTTGTGTTAGGATTAGAAATGGAGAGAGTGAATGGTTTGAGGTAAAGGTGGGACTTCGTCAGGGATGTGTTATGTCACCCTGGCTGTTCAATCTTTACATGGATGGGGTGGTGCGAGAGGTGAATGCAAGGGTAGTGGGTCAGGGGTTGGAGATGATTAAAGAAAATGGAGAAAAGTGGGAGGTGAGCCAGCTGTTGCTGACGACAGGGCCGTTTCTAGTTCATCGGGCGCCCCAGGCAAGAATTCGTTATGGCGCCCCCACCTCCCTCCGGGGGAATCAAGTATCATCACTTTCATTATTCATTTATTTTCGCGTTTGCACTTGTACTTATTTATTCATTTGAATTATTCACATAAAAGAAATACTTGTCTATCATTTATTCATATATTAATTTTGGATGGCACTTAATCCATAGCCAAACACAGGTTGTTACATTGACCAGCAGCGTCATACATGGCCAAGTCGTAAACCAGTAACCGTTGAAAATTGTATTGATTGTGACCCATAGCGTCCCCTCATTTCGACCAGTATTGGTTCTTACTATGGGATGGAGAAGAGAATTGTGGTTAGTGGAAATTGAGTGTTAAGAAACATAGAATATGGTGAGGCAGCCAGAGGCTAGGCGCAGTAATCGAACCCATAATTTAGAATAAACAGTTCATTTCAAATCTATAAATAGTTCATTAGTTGTGCATACCTAGGGGATATAGCAATAAAAAATTATTAATTTTGTAAATTACAATAGATCAACGTAATATGCAATTTTCTTGGCTGAAACCAATAAAAAATGTTGCTGAAATGTAATTACTAACAAACGAAGTCAAGGCAGCTGAATGATATGCCATGTTTGTTTTGATAGAGGCCGAAGAAATGAAAATACAATAAATTAGTCTGTTATAATCTAACCCAAACTAACCAACCTACGTAACCTAACCTATTTTTAATTTCTAATTGAAATTTCTTATCCTTAATCTTTGCAAGGCTGATTTTCTTTTTTAAAATTAGTTTATTTCTCTTGGTTCTGAAACTGAATTTAGCTATGCAACCTACCATTCTATGGCTACTACCTATGTTGACTTTATCACCATAACATTGCTAATGCTCTTGCTCTTGTTCACTAATATGAAGTCTACTTCATTCTTTGTTGTTCCATTTGGATTTCTCCAGGTCCAGTTATGACTGTAAGAATATTGGAGAATACTTTATATACATTTGTGACTTTGAACCATTCCTATTCTTTCTCCACTCCTGGTTCTACTCCATCACTCCCTCCCACTCCTCTCAGCTTCTTGCACTCTTTTTCTTTCTCATTTAAGGAGTTTACTGTAAGCACCTCCCTACCTTGTCTTTTTCCTCTTTCTCCATCTATCCTCCACTCTCAACTTAAGTTCCACCAAAAAATAAGCTGATAATCCCTCTCTCTCTCCCCTTAGAACATGTACATCCAAAACACTTCCTACCACTCTCCTGGTTACCACTATAGTCCATTAAAGCCCTATCTACCACCCTTCCATCCACCACCCTCTCCCATGTGTAGTTATGCTTAACTTTCTTCCTAAATAATGTATTTACTATCATCAGCTTTCTTTTGAGACCCATCTCCACCATCAACTCTGCACTATGACTTTTTCCTGGAACTCCACACTTCCCAACCACTCTGTACTACATTGACATTTCTCCCTAAACCCTCTATGCACTAGTTTAAATATATCCAAAATACCTCCCTTTCTTCTACACTCTTCTCATTACCAGGCCCATATGCACTTACAAAAACCCACATCTCCCTTCCCAGTTTCACCCTCATGCACATTAACCTTGAAGAAACCTCCTTCCATTCCACATGTTTACCTATCTCTTCACTTAGTAGTATAGTTAGCCTTTCTCTCTCTCATCCTCTCTTCACTCCTGACATCCTCCCAGCTACGCTCCCAAACTCAAACTTACCCCTCCCTTTCAACTTAGTTTCACTCAGTGCCAACACATTCAACTTTTTTCTGTAGGTGTTGTATTTGTGCAGTCTGTAATTGTCTTTAGAGTTTTGTTGTGCATAGTCTGTAGGGTGTTGTTCATCACTGAGTGTACATATTGTTTATATAGTGTATTGGTAGATTGTCTCATCTAAATGTTGTACTTGCAAGTGATTTAAGCACATTGAGTCTAGTTGTGCATTTTATGTTTATTATGTGTTTCTTGAATGACATGAATGTATCAAATGTTACTTCAAGAATCTTGGGTGTCTTGTTGATAAAGAAGCATAACATGTATTTGTGTTCTGCTATCCAGTTTGTGATAAGTGTGGCTTTGGATTTGGTTAAGGCTATTTTGAGTCTGGTGAAACAGGTGTTGAATGTGTCAAGGTATGGCTGTCTGTGTGCATATGATTATCTCGTCTGTGTGGAAAGTGATTTGTATTTCTGAAGTGTGGGGTTTGGGTATATTATACCTGTATAGATTAAAGAATATGGGGGATAGAACTGGGCCCTAAGGTACTATGTTCCTAAAATTTCTGGTGTGCAGATAATGGCCATTATATGATACATAGACATATCTACTTACCAAATAATATGTCATGATATCTGATATGTATATATATAGATTTTTTCAGCACATTTCTAATAAGTAGGATTCAATATATCATAGCACCATATCTTTTAGTGTTTCTACCTATTTTATGGTAATTAATAGCAAGTACAAAGGGTGTGTTTCAGTACATAGAGATTTAAGTACAAAACATCCACTATCCTATTACCATGTATTACAGATTTTCAAAAATTTTGATATCAGTCTTATAATTTTTTTTTTTTTTTCATGATGAAGGTACATAACACCATTTCTTTGGAAGAAGTATCGATAGACATACATGTCATACAATGATAAGTATCCAGTGGGACATCTACAGCAGAGCTATGTCATGAGTCATCTTAGATATTGTGAGATGACCTACACTACAGAAAATCTTTTTCACTGTGAATTGTGTGATTCTGCTTTTTCATGAAAGGGTCACCTCACACAGCATATGAGAATGCACACAGGTGAGAAGCCTTTCCAATTTGACCTATGTGATTCTACTTTCTCACAAAAGGTTTCTCTCAAAGAGCATATGATGGCCCACTCAGGAGAGAAACCTTTCCGATGTGGCCTGTGCGATTCCACTTTCTCACAAAAGAGTTCTCTCACAAAACATATGATAACTCACACAGGATTGAAACCAATCCAGTGTGACGTTTGTGGTTCTTCTTTCTCATTAAAGGGTCATCTCAAACAGCATATGAGAACCCACACAGGAGAAAAGCCTTTCCAATGTGACCTGTGTGATACTGCTTTCTCACAAAAGGGTCACCTCACACAGCATATGAGGACCCACACAGGAGAGAAGCCTTTCCAGTGTGACCTGTGCGATTCTACTTTCTCAAGAAAGGTTTCTCTCATAGGACATATGGGGACCCACACAGGAGATAAACCTTTCCAATGTGGCCTGTGCGATTCTGCTTTCTCACTAAAGGATTATCTTACGAAACATATGATGACCCACACAGGATTGAAGCCAATTCAGTGTGACGTTTGTGGTGGTTCTTTCTCACAAAAGAGTCATCTCAGACAGCATATGAGTACCCACACAGGAGAAAAGCCTTTCCAGTGTGACCAGTGCAATGTAACTTTCTCACGAAAGGGTCACCTCACACGGCATATGAGGACCCACACAGGAGAGAAGCCTTTCCAATGTGACCTGTGCAATTCTACTTTCTCACAAAAGATTTATCTCACAGGGCATATGATGACCCACATAGGAGAGAAACCTTTCCAATGTGGCCTGTGTGATTCTGCTTTCTCACTAAAGGTTTATCTCAGAAAACATATGACGACCCACACAGGATTGAAACCAATCCAGTGTGATGTTTGTGGTTCTTCTTTCTCACAAAAGAGCCATCTCAGACAACATATGAGAACCCACACAGGAGAGAAGCCTTTCCAGTGTAACCTTTGTGATTCTGCTTTCTCACAAAAGAGTCATCTCACACAGCATATGAGGACCCATACAGGAGAGAAGCCTTTCCAGTGTAATGCATGCAATTCTAATTTTTCACAAAAGATTTACCTCTCAAGACATATAAGGACCCACACAGGAGAGAAGCCTTTCCAATGTGACCTTTGTGATTCTGTTTTCTCACAAAGTAATCATCTCACAATACATATGAGGAACCACACAGGAGAGAAGCCTTTCCAGTGTTCCCTGTGTGACTCTGCTTTCACAGTAAAAGCTTATCTCACAAAACATATAATGACCCACACTGGAGAGAAGCTATTCAAGTGTGACCTTTGTGATTCTGCTTTCACACAAAGTGGTACTCTCACACATCATATGAGGACCCACACAAGAGAGAAGCCTTTATAATATGACCGTTGAGATTCTGCTTTCTCACAAAAGGGTTTTCTTACACAACATATTGGGACCCACACAGGAGAGAAGCCTTTCCAGTGTGACCAGTGTGATTCAGCTTTCTCACAAAAGAGGTCTCTCAAGCGCCATATAGTGACTCTCATTAAAAGATTCCATTATGATGTGTGCAATGAACATTGTGCCCTGAAAGCTGTGTGCCTGTATCTACTTAGTTGTATTATATGGAAAGGGAGCTATGCTTGTGGTGATCCGTCTTTGTATCTTTCAGCATCAAGATTTTTCTCAAAATTTTGAATAGTGTTTGCACACACTGTTTCTTTGTCTAATTTGTTCCAGGTATCTATCACTCTGTGTGGGAAGCTTTTTTTTACAGATCTCTTCTGTAATTATCTTTTTTGAGTTTCTTTACGTGTCCTCTTGCTTTTCCATTGTCCCATTTCAGTAAATTATTCTTATCTAAGATTTCTATTCCTTTCATAATTCTATAGATAGTTAGTAGGTCTCCTCTTTCCCTTCTTTGTTCCAGAGTTGGTAATTCTGATTTGGACAGTCTTTGTTCATATGTCATTTTGGAAAGAGTTGGTACCAGTTTTGTTGTTACTCTTTGTATTCTTTCTAATTTTGTTGTATTCTTTTTGGTCCTGGGTGTCCATAGTGTTGCTGCGTACTCGAGTTTTGGTCTTATTAGTGCACATATGCTTTACAACTAATGCACAAAGGAAAAAAATATGTTCACACAAGGTATTCAAGATGAAATTAATTTTTTTTTAATTGAAGAAATTAATTGTATAATTTAATAATAAGTCAAAACAGAAGAAAGATGTGATTTTGAGAATCTGTCAGTGACCTTTGTAATTTAAGTATAAATTTCATGATTTCACATGCAGTTTTGAGATCATTTGTACTCTGACAGTTATTCATCACTAATACTTGTCCAGTCAAGTGAATTAAATCAAGAAGCATGTTCTCAGTTTCACCCCTCAAATATAATAGTCTTGATGGCCTGATAATTGTGAATACTTGATACAATTACAGTGGGTTTTTTTCACGTATCAGATTCTATTGGAAAAGAAAAGAAAATCCGTAGCATTTACTACAAAGACCTACTCTTCAAGAATAACAATGTGAGCAAAGAGAAAGACAACTAAGCTTGGTAGAAAGTGTAGAGGGACGTGACCTGTATTGGTAATATGTAGCCATTTGAAAGTTTACAAAAAAAAAAAAATAATAATAAAATAAAATAGAATAAAATAACAAAAGTGCAAAGAACTGATGCACCATGATGTCAAATTCAAAGGAAGTGAAGGGTTTGAGGTGAAAAGGAACTGCTAGCTACTAGTGAATGGTTGGATGAAAAAATGAAACTGCTGCACCCATTTACAGGACATATTCCCAGAGGATGAGGTACAAGAATGGTCAGTGTTTGATATCTCCTGTATTTCATATTGTGATTTCTCACTTGGTAGTGAACATGTTAATGTCCTTTTTCTTCATACTGCAGAAATATTTGTTTAGTGATTTCAAATTTCCTGTGCAAGAAAACATTAAATCCAAAATTATATAAAATATTACACAAATATTGATATTTGCTCATAAGAATGAATAGTTCTGTAACTTGGCAAAGTTGATAGATATTGGAGGAACCTTAGTCTAATGAATCGAATAATAAACTTGGAAACCGTTTATGGGAATACTATTTGGATATGCTTAAGAGAGTGAAAAGTGAGCAATTATATAGAAATTCGATCAATTTAGATAATGTGTTTAAGGAGTGAGTGAATGCCAAAGAGAGAATGAATAAGAATATAGAACCTAGAACTCAACAAGCTGAGAATTAGTAATAGATTTATTTTATTATGTGTATTTGTAGCTATTTGCATAATTAGAAAGTTTAAATAAAGGTAATCAGTCATTAATTTTATCTGTTTTACTTAATTTTGTACTAATCAGATAAATATAAATGGTATATTAAATATTTTTGTCAGTTCTGTCATTGTTGTCACACAAAGGACTCATGGAATGCAAAGTAAATGCAAAAAATATAGAATTGAAATATATGCCTATTATTTTTTGAAAAATTAAATTTAAAGGGTATTTCATATACACAACAAAATATTAAACTAAATGGCAGTCAAAGAGGGCATACCTCCACCAATATCAGGATCACAAAATAAATATAATTTTGCTCGCATTACAAATGATAGCAGTGGCCACTTTGTATACAATCCATGAAATTTGTATACAATCAGAATTACAAATTTGAAAAACACCTGTCTCAGGATATACATCCAGATCTGCCTCAAAACCCACTAACTTGCTTATTGGCCTAAGATTCAACTTTCCACAAAATTTAATTGAAATCTGAAGGTAAAATTTTTTGTAAATTTTGTTAAAATGATGGTAAAAAACATAACTTCCTTGGTTGAGGTAATAATACACACTTGAAAATAGTGTACATTTGCCTAACTGGTTAGTATTATGGGTGTGCATATTGCACACAAGCAAATTTGTACACTCATATAGGTGGTTGGAATTTATTTTTGCAAACAGTAATAAAACACATGCCTGGCCACAAAAATGCCTTTGCTGATTCTCTCGAAATATCATTTTTAAGGGGGAAAGTGTCATGCCTTGGTATGAGTATGATAAAATGCATGTCTGCCATTGTCATGACCTTGCATTAGTATTGCAAAAATTGTAAAAAAATTATGTGTGTAACTATGTATCTTATGTTAAACTTTATGATGACTTTTATTTGCATTGTATTAAGAAATTAAAAATGTTTTTGAATTATATTGCATTAGTTGTATTACAATAATATTAAGAATCATGTGATGCTATATAGATTGTGTGGAGGTGTGAAAGGGGAGGGAGGAGGTATACATATGGGAAGTACATTCCTGACATCTGAGCCATTTTTGTAAGGACTACCTGGTGCTCTGCATAAATGAATAGTATTGACATCATCAGTGAAGGTTATATAAGGAGATGAAAACAGACAAGAACATATCTGGAAGAACAATGAGCAGAGGGAGTAAAGCTACAGGAAAATATAAAAATTGGTTCAATTTCCAAAAAGACTGATGGGAGTGTAGAGTGTATGGATTTTTTTGGAAGTTGCAGAACTGGAAGTTTTACTCAAATGAAGAAGTGAAAAAAGCAAAGGAGCTGGAAGTGCAAATTTGGCAAAAAACAAAACAAAAAAGAAAAGAAAAAAAAAACAATGTTTATGAGGAGGTGGAGGACAGAAGACAGATTTATATCCATGTGGTGGGTTATCATAGAAAAGGTGAAAGATGGAAGCCCTATAATCAAGGAACGTCTTGTAGCAAGGGGTTTTGAAGAGGATGCATCCAGCTTTAGGAAGGACTCCCCAGCTTGTTCTAAAGAATCTTACAATTGGCTCTGGCAATGGCTTCTGCGTTTGGTTGAGTGTCGCTGCCTGGATGTGAAGTCAGCTTACCTTTAGGACAACTATATAGAGCAAGAAGTTCACTTGTGTCCTCCCCAAGAATATTACTGTGGCCAGCTTTGGAGACTGAAAAAGACTGTGTACAGTCTGTGTGATGCAGCGAGAGTGTGGTACTTGCGTGTCAAGAGTCAGCTACTGTCTCTGTCAGCTGAGGGGTATCCACTCAAATTATCCTTGTTTTCTTTGTATTATGGTGGTGAACTTCATGGTATCATATGTGGATGATTTTCTCTGGATGGGTACTAGGGTGTTCAAGGAGAAGGTTATTGATGTTCTGTATTGGGAGCACAGCATCATCTACCTTCAAATACATAGGTTTGGAAGTGGACATTACTGCTGAAGGTATAACAGTTGGCCAGTATAGTAATGCCAGTCTGCTCACACCACTGAATTTGGGATGTCACAGGTCAGCAGCTAAGTCCAGTGAGGTGTTGGACAATGAGAAGAAGGAATTCTGTGCTTTAATTGGTCAACTGAGCTGGATAACTACATAAACGAGACCAGATATTGCCTTTGATGTGTGTGAACTGAGTGGTCATCCTAAAAATGTCACAGTGGCTGATGCTGTGAGACTCAATAAGATTATCAACCGAGTTATGGGTGACCATTTTTGTTTTTGTTTTGTTTATAAAGCTGTCAGTTGTGGAGGACTGTATGATTGGGTGCTTCTCAGATGCTCCTTTTGGGAACCTATCTGATGGTGGTTCCCAGGGAGGATTTGTGATTTTTCTCAAGGATGAGGAAGGAAGAAGATACCTGATTTATTGGCAGTAGAGGAAATTGTGCCAAGTGGTGAAATCCACATTGTCTGCTGAGACCTTGGCTCTTGTTGAGTGCGCTGAGACAGTTTCCTATCTTGGATGGATTACCAGGAACATTGTCAGAGATGAACTCTTTTTCTAGGGTTGGAACCTTGGAGCAACTTGCCGACTGCCCTACTAGGAGGGGGGGTTTCAGCACAACATTTGCCATCAGCTCTCTCAGGTCAATAGGATTCCTTGGCTTACAATTACTGTAAGTAGCTAAGAAGACGCTCATTCATGAAGTGAAAAAGATTTATTCCATGTCAATAAATTGGTCTTCAGTTTTGTCTTCAGTTAAAAAAAAAAGAGAGGGAGAGAAAAAAGACTGAGCATTGTTGGAGTGCTCATTTGTTGTCATTTGTGTGGTTCAGTGAATGGACACCAGGTGTCAGTATTGTTGAGCTATGTGGAGTGCTGGGTCCACAATGTAAAGTAAGAATTGACTAGAGAAAGGACTGGATTGGACCTAACAAATATATTTATGTAAACTTCTACCGAGATACTTTTATTTTGAGAAGGGAATGCACCATGTGTTACTTGACAAAATCATCAGAGGCCATAAAAAACAGCTGCTATCTAAACTAGAGATATTAGGTCGGGATCTAAATAAAGTGCATACACTGCTGATAATGCAGGTGTAAAATATATAAAATACAATAATGTTAATCAAAAAGTGAACATGGCTCATAAGAACCTTACTGCTGCAAGCTTTTTGGCTCATATTTTGTATGCAACTATATTTGCTACAGTTACATTGTAAGTTGATGCTGAAAATATTATGCTCAAAGTGTATGGCATCAGCTCAACTAAAAGAAGAGCACAGTCAAAGGAATTCAGTGAATTTGTAGAGGTTTATATTTGCACTCTGTTGTGACTAGATGGCTATCTCCTTTACCAGCTATTGACAGAATACTTAAGTGCTGGAAAGCCCTACAAGTTATTTCCAGAGCTTAGGTGAAGAGTGCTTGCCCCAATGTACTATGGAAGTGCTTTGGAGATGGAATAAATGCCAGTGAATTGTCAGAGATTCTTCTTTAGTCACACTTTTAAATTGTTCTCAAACACTGCAAGTTGATTCATTTTAGTTTTTACAGTACATCTTTGGTGGCACATTGCTTAAATAATGTAGTATAGGTAAAAAGGTACATAAAAGTATTTTTGACTGTCACTCAACAAACAAGGAAGGGATGCTGGGTTGCCGTGTTGGGAAATAGTGCTATGAGACGAAGGGAGAAGAAGCCAAGTGACACACATACCACCACACTACATCAGAGCTCACCACCACCACTGTACTGTATTTCATTGTGTGCTGTACTTAACTGTAGTTATCCATCACTTAACACTAAACGAACCACTCTAAAGTTATATTAACATTGCACTTGACATTAAACACTTAAACCTACATAAATGTACACTGTGTACTTTCGTAACTTGTCGTCGTCGTCAAAGGTGGCGAAATCTTGTTTTTGTGTCTGGTGTAACTTGTAGTGACTATGAGTAAGATGTAATGGGTAGGCTCATTGAGGATTTTGAAGCAACTGACACATCGTCGGAAGTCTCTCCTTTTTTTTTCTTTTTTTTTTATGGATTTTCGTGGCCCGTTGCTGTTTCATTAGTTTTGATGCCATCATAACAAGAAAATTACACAATGCAACCAGCTGCGAAGCGCACACACCCCTGTAAACTGCCGTTGTCATCTGGACTAACCTGAGTCATACATTCGCTACTGAAACGTTAGACGTGGGTGGTAAAGTACTTCATCGCATCGTCGAACAGACGCTGTGACCTCATTATTTTAGTCGCTCTCACCAGCATGTCCAAAGCAAATCGAAGCAGCGCCGTGTAAAAGACACTAAATATATAGAATCCAAAAAATCATAAAGTATGAAAATATTAGATAAGAAATATAAAACTTAGAATAAAAATAGGATTTTTTTTTCTTAGAAAACCTACATATCCGAAACACTGTATTTGCTATCATCAACTCTCTTTCTAGACACATTTCCACCAACTCTCCACTACGATTCTTTCCTGGAACTCCACATTTCCCAACCACTCCATCAATTGGACCATTTCCTACCCTAGCATTAAGGTCTCCCAGTACTATTACATTGACATTTCTCCCTAAATCCTCTATGCACTCGTTTAAATCTATCCAAAAGGCCTCCCTTTCTTCTACACTCTTCTCACTGCCAGGCCCATATGCACTTACAAAGACCCACATCTCCTTTCCCAGTTTCACCTTCATCCACATTATCCTTGAGGAAACCTCCTTCCACTCCACTACACGTTTACCTATCTCTTCACTTACTAGAATAGCCACCCCTTCCCTCCCTCGCCCTCTCTTCACTCCTGATAACCTCCCACTTACACTCCCAAACTTACACTCACCCTTCCCTTTCAACTTAGTTTCACTCAAAGCCAACACATCCATCTTTCTTCTCACAAATTTACTACCTATCTCTTCCCTTTTACTCTCATCTGTACCACATCCACGCACATTAAAAGACCCAAACCTTAGGGTGCTGGTCGGAAAACTCCCAGACCCTCTGATGCCTTTACTTTTTCGTTTAGGAATGTCCCCTTGTGGGGCTACAAGGAGAAGGGTGCCTAGTCCCACTCCCCGTCCCTTTCTTCTCGCCTCTTACGATCCAAGGGGAAATACTTGGTGGCAGTATTCTTTTCCCCCACCACAGGGAATTCCCCTACAGCAGAAAATTAATACTCAGAGAAATGGTACAGGACAGCAGCAAGGGGTTGGGGGACAGCATAACGGAGAGACAGTCGCAGTATAAAAGTGTCATCATTTCTCTATGAAGAGTTTTCCTCTATCATAGACAAAATGATGTGTGACTCTGGTCCGTAGGGGCGCCCCATATAGACCCTAAAGTATCAACTGCATGCTACTTTGCCACAATAACAAGCAGCCAATACCCCAGAACGGGGGTGGAAAGAAAGTTGGGAGATAGGGTTGATGAAAGAGTATTAGGATGGTTTGGACACATGGAAAGAATGAGTGAAGAAAGACTAGTAAAAGAGGTATGGAAGGCAGATGTGGAGGGAGTGAACATGAGGGGACGTCCTAGGATGAGGTGGACGGATGGGGTGAAAGGGGCTTTGGGGAAGAGGGGAATGTCTGTTAAGGAAGGACGGGAGAGGACAGAAGACGGGGGAATGGATAATGGTTGTTTATGGATGATGTGATGCATGAGGTGGAATGGGCGGGGGGATGAGGTAGTATGTGTGAGCAAAATTTGACGCAGCCCGAAGGTATTTCTCCCCGTCTCCTTTTATGCATGGGGGGACGGAGAGGGGGGGGGGGTCGCCGATTTAATGAAGCGGCCTTGCTGTGGATGTGCTGTGTCTTGCGACACTGCTTCTGACCCAGGGCAGTGGACAAGGTGCAGGGATGACCCGTCATCCAGGAGGTGCTAAGAAAAGAGGGAGGGTGGAGGGGTGTATTCAGTGTATTCAGGGATGGAATGGGTGGGAATGATTTTATGCCTTTTCCTTTTTGGCTACCTCCCTTGTAAGGGGGGAAAAGCCTTGGTATATGTATGTACATATCCGCCCTGATGTACTTGTAAGGTACTTGGATTTATTGTCGACGATCCCATTCCTTCGGGTGCTTCTGGGTCGGTCCTTGCAAGGTAAAACGAATACTATAAGGTACATTGAGCACCCCCCTCCGCTCACCTCCACCATGACGTCATAGGAAATCCAGAGGGGGGGAGAGAGAGGTGGAAGAAAATGTAAACTTTAAAGAAAACCATCTGTATGTATGGTAAACTTTAAAATTACACTGATGTTCACATAATACTGAAATTACTCCGTATCACTTTCTTATCCTCAAGTTATCAGTATCTGAGATATGACCGCCAGAAAAGTTAAAAAAAATGTTTTCCATGCTTTTACATTAGGTGGATTATATTGATATGACGAGTTATTACATGGGATGACATGTCAAGCGTGGATTTTATATGTAGACCTTTATCTCCACCAAGCTCAGTTATGTTTTAACCGGATTCTTTAGTCTGTTTATTTGCAATTGAATGAAAAATTCAGGAAATGTTGCTAATAAATAGTTACTTTCAAAATGACGGCTGCATACATATCCAGATGACCGAGTATTGTGTGTGCCACATAATTCAATCCATTTCTTTCTAAGTTCTTTATCTTTGGGTAGTGAAAAGAAATGTATATTTTTATCACCTTTCAGTCTAACGGCATTGCACTTCTGCACTATACAAACTGTTGGCATTTTTATGTTATTTGTCTGCCTTAGCTACCCCTTTAATCAGAAGATGGAGCTTCGCTCCACACACTGGTGTGTGAGTGACTGACAGCTCTCGACCCGCGGAACCCTGGTCTCGATATTTCCGTTGACGTCATCATCTACCTGCGCAGTGGAGAGGTTTTCTGGCTCTCCCCCCCCCCCCCGCTAACGTACCTTATAGTATTCGTTTTACCTTGGGTCCTTACACCTCGGAACACTCGAAGCAGCAGCACGGTCCCTTCCGTTCTAGTTTCCCTCCCTTCATAACTTCTAATACTAGCCCCTTACCACCGTTCGGGGTGAGTCTCTCTCGCGTTCGCATTCGCACCTCCACACACATGCGGTCCTTCCTTGGTACTGACGGTGGTGGGCAGCTACCGGTGAAGTTACGGGTTTTATCGGTAACAACCTTGACGGTAGCTTACCGGCAAAAATTCTGCTATCGTTAAGGCTCCGTTAACCGATAACTCGATAAGCTATACCATGACACTCAGAGAGCGGTAAGCACGTCTCGACTTGGTGGTACTGAGTGACGGTACTGACGGGCCCGCTGTCCCGCTAATTTTACCGGTTCAACTTTTACCATTAAGCAAGTATGTACCGCTAAGGTCTCGGTAATTTTTTACCATTAAAACCGTTTTTTTTAGGCACTTTTGTTAATTTCTCAATAGAATTAATGTTATATCTGTGATCAGCATACGAAATTATATAAATTGTGAAAGTTTCATAAAAAATTCCGCGTGTCGCCAAACGAAAACCCATATATGCATGTGTGTGTGTGTATATATATATATATATATATATATATTTATGCTTAAGTGATGAAAATGCCAATATGCTTCTGTTTCTAAATAAGAATATGAACTAATTTGTATGAAAAGATAATTGAGGAAATATATAAAAAACATGCTGACAATGAAATCTAATATATCCTTGAGTATTCACCTTGGTCTTTGGATCACGTGCTGGGCTAATTTGTATGAAATAAGTATTAAAACAAGGGAGCATTAAAAACAGTTTTTAGGAAAACATTTATTACAAATTAGTCAGGTTGTTAATTTTTAAGAAAACATTTATTACAAATTAGCCAAAGCTCATTATATGTGTGTGTGTATTAACAAAACTCCCACTCCCACATGCACCCTCCAAACATGAACCCATGCATGCAGACAGACGCGGACGAAAGTTTATACACCACTTCCACCCTCAGACACCTTCCATTCACTCACTCGTGCGGTAGATTGCATACTATAGTAGCACCAATTAAAGTATGACTTTTTTCTTTTACAATGACATAACAATAAAAATAATATGCAAGATAGAACCAGAGATATAGCTTATTAAAGGACAAAAACATCGATTTTTCGAACGACTCGAACTTGGGACGTCACTACTATCTCACGAGTCTTACCGGTACACTGCCGGTAATTTCGGTAACGGTATTGTTATTCACCGGTAATTCCGGTATTGAAATTAGCGGTATTTGCCCAGCACTACTGTCGACCCACGCCGATGCGCGGGCACTCCCCCCTCTGGGGGTACCAACGCTTGCGCCCTCTGATCCCCCCTACCCCCGCCCGCGATTTTTTTTTTTCCCACGAGACTTGCGGACCTCAAGATTAACTCGATTGCATACAGCCAATCAGAGCGCACCTGACTCTCAGACGTCTGTCAGACGTGCGATGTTGTCATAATACCCGCATTATAAAAAATAAAGTCACTGCTCTCTATCGCCGTTCTCTTTCACCCGTGAATTTTGATAACCATAGAAAATATGATTAAGCCAGTGTTTAGAGAGTATGGGGGTCACGCAGGCACGACTACAACAAATATAATCAAGAAGCCGAATATATATCGGCATCCTCACGTACCCACTTGCAATCCTCATGACGCCTACGTTCGTTCGGGACTTTTCGTACTTTGGCTGCTCGTGCCAAACGTATTTCTACAACACACATAAAAATGTATAAATAGCGTGATATATCGTGAGACTTGCACAAGGCATCCAGTGTCTGCAGAGGCCCAAGCTATTGGGGGGAGGGGGAGGCTCCAATTGTCTGCAGAGGCCCAAGCTATTATGGGGGGGGGGGAGGCTCCAATTGTCTGCAGAGGCCCAAGCTATTAGGGGGGGGGGGGGGCTCCAAGGCAACCAGTTTTTGCAGAGGCTCAAGCTATGGGGAGGGGGGTACAAGGCATCCAGTGTCTGCAGAGGCCCAAGTTATTGGGGGGGGGGGGGGTTACAAGGCATCCAGCGTCTGCAGAGAGGCCCAAGGCATTGGGGGTACAAGGCATCCAGTGTCTGCAGAGGTCAACCTATTTGGGGGAGGGATCCTTCTCAGCTAATTTTGACCAAACTTGTTTTGATTTTGAACAAACTTGTTTCAAAGACAGCAATACACAGTCAACCTTACCCAAGTCAAACCCGCATAAGATGAATTTCATCTAAGTTGAAGGAAATTCAGGCAGGTTTCATACTTTCTGTTGACATGGTTGAATTATCATGTTTCTGTTGAATTATCAAGTCGAAGAAAATTTTCTGGTCCCAACAGATTTGACTTAGGCGAGGTTGACTGTGTATACATGGCAGCAGTCAGCCATAGCCAGAATATTGATTCTGAGTGTCATCCATGCAATCAAGCGTTGGCTCCAATTAATATCCAATTGCATCTATTGATGAAATAATCAATCCAACAATCTATTTCAAACACAAAAACAAATTGCATTTTTATTCCTTTTTGGCTACCTCCCTTGTAAGGGGGGAAAAGCCTTGGTATATGTATGTATGCATTTTCATTCAGATTATACAAAGATAGAAATGATACTTACAAATATATACATGTTCTTGGATAATAATCATACTGTACAAATACTACTATCACCCCTCTACATGAAACAGGAAGGACAGTGTGTCTCAGGTCTTTGTACAGTAAATTACATGTTTTCTCTTCAATTATCATACAGTATTGATATACATTTATGAAACAGGAATCAGTTGCAGTGTGTCTCAGGACACCATACAGTAAATTACATGTACTGTTCTCTCTTGAATGATTACACAGTATTGATATATAGCAGTCAATGTCTCATAACTCTTGAATGATCATACAGTATTTTGTACAGATGTTCGACAATCCAGCACTACCTGATTTACAAAGGATTACAAAGGCGGAGCATGCCGACAGGAGACCTTTTGGTCCATATCTAGGTCGGATGCAAAAAAAATCATAATAATAAAATAACAATAAAAAAAACTATAATAATGTATGCAACAAACAAAATACATAAATAAATGCATAGGTATAGTTGAATAACAAACAAACAGGTAAACAGTAAATAATAATAAATTGACACATAACTAACAATAAATAAAAATCAAACAGACAAATGATAACAAAGCAAAAACAAATAATATAAAATGAATTATAATCATTACAGCATCTTGCTTAGGTGTTTATCTAAACGAGTCTTAAAGCTTCGAACTGAACTACATTGCACTACCTGTGCAGGAAGTTTATTCCATTCATTAACTACACGGTTGGCAAAGTTGTTTCTACCTACTTCCAAATTGAATCTATTTCCGGATAGTTTGAGACCATTGTTTCTTGTCTGATTCTCATTCAATGTGAAAATTTTGTCACTTTTGATGTTGTCAATTCCCTTTGTTCAATACTATCAAATTTTACTTAGAAGAGTATTTTACCCAGACTTTGGTTCATTCTTACACATTCACGAATGTTGTGTGGAGCCTTGCGCCTGGGCATAACTTTGGAACTGAAGGGTATATCGCCCTTTACGTACTTCAAACTGTTCAGTGTAGGTCTGCCTGCACCAACACGGTTCTTTCCACCACCTATCATCTTCCTTCGGGATGTTGCACACCAATCGTCTTGGTGCTCAAAAGATGTTTTCTTGTTCTTTTCCCAAGGGCATTGGCAGCACCTGAGTATCGTCCAAAACAATGAAGCGCTGAAGCCAAGGCAGTATCAGTCCCTGAGGCAAGTTTCTGCACTTGTTTGGTGAAGGTTTTTACAGATTCCCCAAGAGAATCTTTGTCCTGCATGTACCTTCGTTGAATTGCATGAAATGCCTCGTTCAGTCCATTCAATATCGGATCATTTTCACAGCTGTCACCACCAGAATTTGACGTGTTTGAAGTGGAACTGCGGGTGTCATCCTCCCCTGGTGGATTTTCCTCACAATCCTCCACTGGTGGGTTGTCATGATCGATCTCTTGGTCATTTGGATTCCCAGAACTGGTTTCCATGGGCATGATGGGTTGTGTGACCTTCTCAGGTTCCGTTGGTTTCTGCTGGTGATTAAGTGACACAAACCAATCATCTGGGACATTGGCACAGCCAGTTGCAACTTTGTACAAAAGCATCCTCATTGCTGGATCATTGACAGGAATGAAGTTCCAACAGGACTGGGCATTGTACGTCTTTATAACTAGGTATTGATGCTTGCATGGTCCACCTGTAATGCAAAATGAAAATCGGGATCATTCAAGTATTACTAATGCAGTGAAGGGGAGGGGGTTCTGCTCAGAAGCGTAGATGCATGTACTATCCTGTACATTGTTGGGGGGTTTAAAAATTCCAGATAATTTTGCACATGTGATAATTGAATGGTCCCCTATGATTTTTCCATTAAGAAAACAGACCTGATATTAAAGGGTATAGACTGGGATACTGCCAGGGGGGTATTTGTCTACATGTAGCTCTCCCATTGGCATTTTTGTCAATTGCTAGTGCTATGGTGTCGCAGTGCAATTTTGAAGATGATTTTGCAATAATTTACAGGTGCACATACAGGAAAATACATCCCGTGTACATGTTCCTGTAAGGAGATTAAAGCTGGAAAGGCTAATACATGTACGCTGGATCTTCATTAGCTTAGAAACTGGAGTTATTGCCAGCAGTCAGCTTAGTTAGCTAATCAGTTAAATCTATCATCTGTATCCCATTCAATTGTCTTGGGCAGTCTACTAGTGCCAGCCATAACTCAAATATAAGAAAGTCTCACCTGTCATTCCTATCTTGCAAGAGCACACACCCTGTCCAAGATGTACCACATAGCCCACAGTCTCATCAGTCTCACTGGGTACCATGTAGAGGTCCTCATCAACCTGCTCGATCTCGTCTGGGTTTATTTTACATCCTGCAGCAACACTTGGAAGGAATCTCGACTGCAACACTCTATCCAGTCTGTTGTTGCAGACATCAATAATGCGTCTTTCATAGTAAGCCTCCAGCCTCGTGACAATAAAGTCCACAAGCTGGATCACATTGTATGCTTTGGTGCGCTCAAGAATCTGATCTTTCATGATCCACATGGAAGCTTCAGCATAGTTATTGGTGTTGTTGTTACGGACATTCAGGTCATCACAGTAGCACACAGCCCAGGACGATTTCCTGGCATACACATCCTCCAAGTGTTTTTGAACTTTTTCGTACTTTGCCAAAGTTTCATCATTCTCCATTGCCTCGAATTTGGCCTGAAGTTCATCAACAGAACTGCAATAGACCATGTCTTTCAACAAGGAGAACAAATGGGGTCTATCCTCCTTCCTCACTCCATTTTTGAATTCCCACAGGAAATGCCAGAATGCTTGCAGCAGGTGAAATACACATAGCAGTGGCGTAGCCTCAGGATAGATAGCACTCAGCGCTTGTCTTTCAGAAGTGCTATCATCAGTCATGAATAGTTCTTGCCCTAACTTTGGACCCTGCCTGAAAAAGGCAGAATTATCCAGCAGTGAATTATAGAGGGCGAGTGCTTCAGTTACTGTCTCAGTACTTTCACTGGTTGTGATCAGCACTCCTACAGGAAGTCCACCAGCACAGCTATGGGTGAGCAGCAAAAACACACGACATCCCTGCCTGTCCATATTTCCAGAGGCATCGATGAACACCAATTCACCTGAATGCTTAATAAGTTTATATACACGTTGCATTAATGGTGTCACTATTGCCAGTGCTGCTTGCTT
Source organism: Oratosquilla oratoria (assembly GCF_046742065.1). Taxonomy (NCBI): domain Eukaryota; kingdom Metazoa; phylum Arthropoda; class Malacostraca; order Stomatopoda; family Squillidae; genus Oratosquilla; species Oratosquilla oratoria. The sequence continues at coordinate 51,782,770 of NC_134788.1, forward strand.
CTTTTCTGGTCCAACGAGTGCGAGTTTGATCCTGTTTTCACCAAGGGTTCCTTCCTCAATTTTCTTCTCCAACTCTTTCAGAACAAATTCTCCCGTGGCTTTGACGTACTCTTTCTTGAAGGCCTGGTAGTACAACCTGAAGAAAAGGCAGAGGATTTTTTAGCACTCAACATAGTCAATTTTTCATAGTAACTAACAGGGTTCAATTTTAGACATTTTTCTTGGTTGCCCACAGGGCAAACAAAGTCGAGGTCCATCTTGCCTTAGCCCATTCTGAGGTTGCCCTCAAATAGCAAGAATGAAGGAATAAGCCAGAAGTATTACTGCCCATTGAGTGTCGCTGCCTGGATGTGAAGTCAGCTTACCTTTAGGACAACTATATAGAGCAAGAAGTTCACTTGTGTCCTCCCCAAGAATATTACTGTGGCCAGCTTTGGAGACTGAAAAAGACTGTGTACAGTCTGTGTGATGCAGCGAGAGTGTGGTACTTGCGTGTCAAGAGTCAGCTACTGTCTCTGTCAGCTGAGGGGTATCCACTCAAATTATCCTTGTTTTCTTTGTATTATGGTGGTGAACTTCATGGTATCATATGTGGATGATTTTCTCTGGATGGGTACTAGGGTGTTCAAGGAGAAGGTTATTGATGTTCTGTATTGGGAGCACAGCATCATCTACCTTCAAATACATAGGTTTGGAAGTGGACACTACTGCCGAAGGTATAACAGTTGGCCAGTATAGTAATGCCAGTCTGCTCACACCACTGAATTTGAGATGTCACAGGTAAGCAGCTAAGTCCAGTAAGTGTCAGAAAATGAGAAGAAGGAATTCTGTGCTTTAATTGGTCAACTGAGCTGGATAACTACACAAACAAGACCAGATATTGCCTTTGATGTGTGTGAACAGAGTGGTCATCCTAAAAATGTTACAGTGGCTGATGCTGTGAGACTCAATAAGATTATCAGCTGAGTTATGGATGACCATTTTTGTTTGTTGTTTATAAAGCTGTCAGTTGTGGAGGACTGTATGATTGGGTGCTTCTCAGATGCTCCTTTTGGGAACCTATCTGATGGGGGTCCCCAGGGAGGATTTGTGATTTTTCCCAAGGATGAGAAAGGAAGAAGATACCTGATTTATTGGCAATAGAGGAAATTGTGCCAAGTGGTGAAATCCACATTGTCTGCTGAGACCTTGACTCTTGTTGAGTGCGCTGAGACAGTTTCCTATCTTGGATGGATTACCAGGAACATTGTCAGAGATGAACTCTTTTTCTAGGGTTGGAACCTTGGAGCAACTTGCCGACTGCCCTACTAGGAGGGGGGGTTTCAGCACAACATTTGCCATCAGCTCTCTCAGGTCAATAGGATTCCTTGGCTTACAATTACTGTAAGTAGCTAAGAAGACGCTCATTCATGAAGTGAAAAAGATTTATTCCATGTCAATAAATTGGTCTTCAGTTTTGTCTTCAGTTAAAAAAAAAAAAAAAAAAAAGAGAGAGGGAGAGAAAAAAGATTGAGCATTGTTGGAATGCTCATTTGTTGTCATTTGTGTGGTTCAGTGAATGGACACCAGGTGTCAGTATTGTTGAGCTATGTGGAGTGCTGGGTCCACAATGTAAAGTAAGAATTGACTAGAGAAAGGACTGGATTGGACCTAACAAATATATTTATGTAAACTTCTACCGAGATACTTTTATTTTGAGAAGGGAATGCACCATGTGTTACTTGACAAAATCATCAGAGGCCATAAAAAACAGCTGCTATCTAAACTAGAGATATTAGGTCGGGATCTAAATAAAGTGCATACACTGCTGATAATGCAGGTGTAAAATATATAAAATACAATAATGTTAATCAAAAAGTGAACATGGCTCATAAGAACCTTACTGCTGCAAGCTTTTTGGCTCATATTTTGTATGCAACTATATTTGCTACAGTTACATTGTAAGTTGATGCTGAAAATATTATGCTCAAAGTGTATGGCATCAGCTCAACTAAAAGAAGAGCACAGTCAAAGGAATTCAGTGAATTTGTAGAGGTTTATATTTGCACTCTGTTGTGACTAGATGGCTATCTCCTTTACCAGCTATTGACAGAATACTTAAGTGCTGGAAAGCCCTACAAGTTATTTCCAGAGCTTAGGTGAAGAGGAGTGCTTGCCCCAATGTACTATGGAAGTGCTTTGGAGATGGAATAAATGCCAGTGAATTGTCAGAGATTCTTCTTTAGTCACACTTTTAAATTGTTCTCAAACACTGCAAGTTGATTCATTTTAGTTTTTACAGTACATCTTTGGTGGCACATTGCTTAAATAATGTAGTATAGGTAAAAAGGTACATAAAAGTATTTTTGACTGTCACTCAACAAACAAGGAAGGGATGCTGGGTTGCCGTGTTGGGAAATAGTGCTATGAGACGAAGGGAGAAGAAGCCAAGTGACACACATACCACCACACTACATCAGAGCTCACCACCACCACTGTACTGTATTTCATTGTGTGCTGTACTTAACTGTAGTTATCCATCACTTAACACTAAACGAACCATTCTAAAGTTATATTAACATTGCACTTGACACTAAACACTTAAACCTACATAAATGTACACTGTGTACTTTCGTAACTTGTCGTCGTCGTCAAAGGTGGCGAAATCTTGTTTTTGTGTCTGGTGTAACTTGTAGTGACTATGAGTAAGATGTAATGGGTAGGCTCATTAAGGATTTTGAAGCAACTGACACATCGTCGGAAGTCTCCCCTCCCCTTTTCCCCCTTATTTTTTTTTATGGATTTTCGTGGCCCGCGGCTGTTTCATTTGTTTTGATGCCATCATAACAAGAAAATTACACAATGCAACCAGCTGCGAAGCGCACACACCCCTGTAAACTGCCGTTGTCATCTGGACTAACCTAAGTCATACATTGGCTACTGAAACGGTAGACGTGGGTGGTAAAGTACTTCATCGCATCGTCGAACAGACGCTGTGACCTCATTATTTTAGTCGCTCTCACCAGCATGTCCAAAGCAAATCGAAGCAGCGCCGTGTAAAAGACACTAGATATATAGAATCCAAAAAATCATAAAGTATGAAAATATTAGATAAGAAATATAAAACTTAGAATAAAAATAGGATTTTTTTTTCTTAGAAAACCTACATACCCGAAACACTGTATTTGCTATCATCAACTCTCTTTCTAGACACATTTCCACCAACTCTCCACTACGATTCTTTCCTGGAACTCCACATTTCCCAACCACTCCATCAATTGGACCATTTCCTACCCTAGCATTAAGGTCTCCCAGTACTATTACATTGACATTTCTCCCTAAATCCTCTATGCACTCATTTAAATCTATCCAAAAGGCCTCCCTTTCTTCTACACTCTTCTCACTGCCAGGCCCATATGCACTTACAAAGACCCACATCTCCTTTCCCAGTTTCACCTTCATCCACATTATCCTTGAGGAAACCTCCTTCCACTCCACTACACGTTTACCTATCTCTTCACTTACTAGAATAGCCACCCCTTCCCTCCCTCGCCCTCTCTTCACTCCTGATAACCTCCCACTTACACTCCCAAACTTACACTCACCCTTCCCTTTCAACTTAGTTTCACTCAAAGCCAACACATCCATCTTTCTTCTCACAAATTTACTACCTATCTCTTCCCTTTTACTCTCATCTGTACCACATCCACGCACATTAAAAGACCCAAACCTTAGGGTGCTGGTCGGAAAACTCCCAGACCCTCTGATGCCTTTACTTTTTCGTTTAGGAATGTCCCCTTGTGGGGTTACAAGGAGAAGGGTGCCTAGTCCCACTCCCCGTCCCTTCTCGCCTCTTACGATCCAAGTGGAAATACTTGGTGGCAGTATTCTTTTCCCCCACCACAAGGAATTCCCCTACAGCAGAAAATTAATACTCAGAGAAATGGTACAGGACAGCAGCAAGGGGTTGGGGGACAGCATAACGGAGAGACAGTCGCAGTATAAAAGTGTCATCATTTCTCTATGAAGAGTTTTCCTCTATCATAGACAAAATGATGTGTGACTCTGGTCCGTAGGGGCGCCCCATATAGACCCTAAAGTATCAACTGCATGCTACTTTGCCACAATAACAAGCAGCCAATACCCCAGAACGGGGGTGGAAAGAAAGTTGGGAGATAGGGTTGATGAAAGAGTATTAGGATGGTTTGGACACATGGAAAGAATGAGTGAAGAAAGACTAGTAAAAGAGGTATGGAAGGCAGATGTGGAGGGAGTGAACATGAGGGGACGTCCTAGGATGAGGTGGACGGATGGGGTGAAAGGGGCTTTGGGGAAGAGGGGAATGTCTGTTAAGGAAGGACGGGAGAGGACAGAAGACGGGGGAATGGAGAATGGTTGTTTATGGATGATGTGATGCATGAGGTGGAATGGGCGGGGGGATGAGGTAGTATGTGTGAGGAAAATTTGACGCAGCCCGAAGGTATTTCTCCCCGTCTCCTTTTATGCATGGGGGGACGGAGAGGGGGGGGTCGCCGATTTAATGAAGCGGCCTTGCTGTGGATGTGCTGTGTCTTGCGACACTGCCTCTGACCCAGGGCAGTGGACAAGGTGCAGGGATGACCCGTCATCCAGGAGGTGCTAAGAAAAGAGGGAGGGTGGAGGGGTGTGGAGTGTATTCAGTGTATTCAGGGATGGAATGGGTGGGAATGATTTTATGCCTTTTCCTTTTTGGCTACCTCCCTTGTAAGGGGGGAAAAGCCTTGGTATATGTATGTACATATCCGCCCTGATGTACTTGTAAGGTACTTGGATTTATTGTCGACGATCCCATTCCTTCGGGTGCTTCTGGGTCGGTCCTTACAAGGTAAAACGAATACTGTAAGGTACGTTGAGCACCCCCCTCTGCGCACCTCCACCATGACGTCATAGGAAATCCAGAGGGGGAGAGTGAGAGGTAAAAGAAAATGTAAACTTTAAAGAAAACCATCTGTATGTATGGTAGACTTTAAAATTACACTATGATGTTCACATAATACTGAAATTACTCCGTATCACTTTCTTATCCTCAAGTTATCAGTATCTGAGATATGACCGCCAGAAAAGTTAAAAAAAATGTTTTCCATGCTTTTACATTAGGTGGATTATATTGATATGACGAGTTATTACATGGGATGACATGTCAAGCGTGGATTTTATATGTAGACCTTTATCTCCACCAAGCTCAGTTATGTTTTAACCGGATTCTTTAGTCTGTTTATTTGCAATTGAATGAAAAATTCAGGAAATGTTGCTAATAAATAGTTACTTTAAAAATGACGGCTGCAGACATATCCAGATGACCGAGTATTGCGTGTGCCACATAATGCAATCCATTTCTTTCTAAGTTCTTTATCTTTGGGTAGTGAAAAGAAATGTATATTTTTATCACCTTTCAGTCTAACGGCATTGCACTTCTGCACTCTACAAACTGTTGGCATTTTTATGTCATTTGTCTGCCTTAGCTACCCCTTTAATCAGAAGATGGAGCTTCGCTCCACACACTGGTGTGTGAGTGACTGACAGCTCTCGACCCGCGGAACCCTGGTCTCGATATTTCCGTTGACGTCATCATCTACCTGCGCAGTGGAGAGGTTTTCTGGCTCTCCCCCCCCCCCCGCCAACGTACCTTATAGTATTCGTTTTACCTTGGGTCCTTACACCTCGGAACACTCGAAGCAGCAGCACGGTCCCTTCCGTTCTAGTTTCCCTCCCTTCATAACTTCTAATACTAGCCCCTTACCACCGTTCGGGGTGAGTCTCTCTCGCGTTCGCATTCGCACCTCCACACACATGCGGTCCTTCCTTGGTACTGACGGTGGTGGGCAGCTACCGGTGAAGTTACGGGTTTTATCGGTAACAACCTTGACGGTAGCTTACCGGCAAAAATTCTGCTATCGTTAAGGCTCCGTTAACCGATAACTCGATAAGCTATACCATGACACTCAGAGAGCGGTAAGCACGTCTCGACTTGGTGGTACTGAGTGACGGTACTGACGGGCCCGCTGTCCCGCTAATTTTACCGGTTCAACTTTTACCATTAAGCAAGTATGTACCGCTAAGGTCTCGGTAATTTTTTTACCATTAAAACCGTTTTTTTTAGGCACTTTTGTTAATTTCTCAATAGAATTAATGTTATATCTGTGATCAGCATACGAAATTATATAAATTGTGAAAGTTTCATAAAAAATTCCGCGTGTCGCCAAACGAAAACCCATCATGTGTGTGTGTGTATATATATATATATACATATATATGTATATATACATATATATATATATATGCTTAAGTGATGAAAATGCCAATATGCTTCTGTTTCTAAATAAGAATATGAATTAATTTGTATGAAAAGATAATTGAGGAAATAAATAAAAAACATGCTGACAATGAAATCTAATATATCCTTGAGTATTCACCTTGGTCTTTGGATCACGTGCTGGGCTAATTTGTATGAAATAAGTATTAAAACAAGGGAGCATTAAAAACAGTTTTTAGGAAAACATTTATTACAAATTAGTCAGGTTGTTAATTTTTAAGAAAACATTTATTACAAATTAGCCAAAGCTCATTATATGTGTGTGTGTATTAACAAAACTCCCACTCCCACATGCACCCTCCAAACATGAACCCATGCATGCAGACAGACGCGGACGAAAGTTTATACACCACTTCCACCCTCAGACACCTTCCATTCACTCACTCGTGCGGTAGATTGCATACTATAGTAGCACCAATTAAAGTATGACTTTTTTCTTTTACAATGACATAACAATAAAAATAATATGCAAGATAGAACCAGAGATATAGCTTATTAAAGGACAAAAACATCGATTTTTCGAACGACTCGAACTTGGGACGTCACTACTACCTCACGAGTCTTTTACCGGTAAACTGCCGGTAATTTCGGTAACGCTATTGTTGTTCACCGGTAATTTCGGTAACGCTATTGTTGTTCACCGGTAATTCCGGTATTGAAATTAGCGGTATTTGCCCAGCACTACTGTCGACCCACGCCGATGCGCGGGCACTCCCCCCTCTGGGGGTACCAACGCTTGCGCCCTCTGATCCCCCCTACCCCCGCCCGCGATTTTTTTTTGTTTTTTTTTCCACGAGACTTGCGGACCTCAAGATTAACTCGATTGCATACAGCCAATCAGAGCGCACCTGACTCTCAGACGTCTGTCAGACGTGCGATGTTGTCATAATACCCGCATTATAAAAAATAAAGTCACTGCTCTCTATCGCCGTTCTCTTTCACCCGTGAATTTTTATAACCATAGAAAATATGATTAAGCCAGTTTAGAGAGTATGGGGGTCACGCAGGCACGACTACAACAAATATAATCAAGAAGCCTAATATATATCGGCATCCTCGCGTACCCACTTGCAATCCTCATGACGCCTACGTTCGTTCGGGACTTTTCGTACTTTGGCTGCTCGTGCCAAACGTATTTCTACAACACACATAAAAATGTATAAATAGCGTGATATATCGTGAGACTTGCACAAGGCATCCAGTGTCTGCAGAGGCCCAAGCTATTGGGGGGAGGGGGGTACAAGGAATCTGGTGTCTGCAGAGTCCCAAGCTATTGCAGAGTCCCAAGCTATTATGGGGAGGGGGGCTCCAAGGCAACCAGTTTTTGCAGAGGCTCAAGCTATGGGGAGGGGGGTTCAAGGCATCCAGTGTCTGCAGAGGCCCAAGTTATTGGGGGGGGGGGGGTTACAAGGCATCCAGCGTCTGCAGAGAGGCCCAAGGCATTGGGGGTACAAGGCATCCAGTGTCTGCAGAGGTCAACCTATTTGGGGGAGGGATCCTTCTCAGCTAATTTTGACCAAACTTGTTTTGATTTTGAACAAACTTGTTTCAAAGACAGCAATACACAGTCAACCTCACCCAAGTCAAACCTGCATAAGATGAATTTCATCCAAGTTGAAGGAAATTCAGGCAGGTTTCATACTTTTTCTGTTGACATGGTTGAATGATCATGTTTCTGTTGAATTATCAAGTCGAAGAAAATTTTCTGGTCCCAACAGATTTGACTTAGGCGAGGTTGACCGTGTATACATGGTAGCAGTCAGCCATAGCCAGAATATTGATTCTGAGTGTCATCCATGCAATCAAGCATTGGCTCCAATTAATATCCAATTGCATCAATTGATGAAATAACCAACCCAACAATCTATTTCAAACACAAAAACAAATTGCATTTTTATTCCTTTTTGGCTACCTCCCTTGTAAGGGGGAAAAAGCCTTGGTATATGTATGTATGCATTTTCATTCAGATTATACAAAGATAGAAATGATACTTACAAATATATACATGTTCTTGGATAATCATACTGTACAAATACTACTATCACCCCTCTACATGAAACAGGAAGGACAGTGTGTCTCAGGTCTTTGTACAGTAAATTACATGTTTTCTCTTCAATTATCATACAGTATTGATATACATTTATGAAACAGGAATCAGTTGCAGTGTGTCTCAGGACACCATACAGTAAATTACATGTACTGTTCTCTCTTGAATGATCACACAGTATTGATATATAGCAGTCAATGTCTCATAACTCTTGAATGATCATACAGTATTTTGTACAGATGTTCGACAATCCAGCACTACCTGATTTACAAAGGATTACAAAGGTGGAGCATGCTGACAGGAGACCTTTTGGTCCATATCTAGGTCGGATGCAAAAAAAAAAATCATAATAATAAAATAACAATAAAAAAAAACTATAATAATGTATGCAACAAACAAAATACATAAATAAATGCATAGGTATAGTTGAATAACAAACAAACAGGTAAACAGTAAATAATAATAAATTGACACATAACTAACAATAAATGAAAATCAAACAGACAAATGATAACAAAGCAAAAACAAATAATATAAAATGAATTATAATCATTACAGCATCTTGCTTAGGTGTTTATCTAAACGAGTCTTAAAGCTTCGAACTGAACTACATTGCACTACCTGTGCAGGAAGTTTATTCCATTCATTAACTACACGGTTGGCAAAGTTGTTTCTACCTACTTCCAAATTGAATCTATTTCCGGATAGTTTGAGACCATTGTTTCTTGTCTGATTCTCATTCAATGTGAAAATTTTGTCACTTTTGATGTTGTCAATTCCCTTTGTTCAATACTATCAAATTTTACTTAGAAGAGTATTTTACCCAGACTTTGGTTCATTCTTACACATTCACGAATGTTGTGTGGAGCCTTGCGCCTGGGCATAACTTTGGAACTGAAGGGTATATCGCCCTTTACGTACTTCAAACTGTTCAGTGTAGGTCTGCCTGCACCAACACGGTTCTTTCCACCACCTATCATCTTCCTTCGGGATGTTGCACACCAATCGTCTTGGTGCTCAAAAGATGTTTTCTTGTTCTTTTCCCAAGGGCATTGGCAGCACCTGAGTATCGTCCAAAACAATGAAGCGCTGAAGCCAAGGCAGTATCAGTCCCTGAGGCAAGTTTCTGCACTTGTTTGGTGAAGGTTTTTACAGATTCCCCAAGAGAATCTTTGTCCTGCATGTACCTTCGTTGAATTGCATGAAATGCCTCGTTCAGTCCATTCAATATCGGATCATTTTCACAGCTGTCACCACCAGAATTTGACGTGTTTGAAGTGGAACTGCGGGTGTCATCCTCCCCTGGTGGATTTTCCTCACAATCCTCCACTGGTGGGTTGTCATGATCGATCTCTTGGTCATTTGGATTCCCAGAACTGGTTTCCATGGGCATGATGGGTTGTGTGACCTTCTCAGGTTCCGTTGGTTTCTGCTGATGATTAAGTGACACAAACCAATCATCTGGGACATTGGCACAGCCAGTTGCAACTTTGTACAAAAGCATCCTCATTGCTGGATCATTGACAGGAATGAAGTTCCAACAGGACTGAGCATTGTACGTCTTTATAACTAGGTACTGATGCTTGCATGGTCCACCTGTAATGCAAAATGAAAATATAAGAGATTTTGTTTAATATTCATTGTCAAGGTGTAGGTGTCGGGATCATTCAAGTATTACTAATGCAGTGAAGGGGAGGGGGTTCTGCTCAGAAGCGTAGATGCATGTACTATCCTGTACATTGTTGGGGGGGGATTAAAAATTCCAGATAATTTTGCACATGTGATAATTGAATGGTCCCCTATGATTTTTCCATTAAGAAAACAGACCTGATATTAAAGGGTATAGACTGGGATACTGCCAGGGGGGTATTTGTCTACATGTAGCTCTCCCATTGGCATTTTTGTCAATTGCTAGTGCTATGGTGTCGCAGTGCAATTTTGAAGATGATTTTGCAATAATTTACAGGTGCACATACAGGAAAATACATCCCGTGTACATGTTCCTGTAAGGAGATTAAAGCTGGAAAGGCTAATACATGTACGCTGGATCTTCATTAGCTTAGAAACTGGAGTTATTGCCAGCAGTCAGCTTAGTTAGCTAATCAGTTAAATCTATCATCTGTATCCCATTCAATTGTCTTGGGCAGTCTACTAGTGCCAGCCATAACTCAAATATAAGAAAGTCTCACCTGTCATTCCTATCTTGCAAGAGCACACACCCTGTCCAAGATGTACCACATAGCCCACAGTCTCATCAGTCTCACTGGGTACCATGTAGAGGTCCTCATCAACCTGCTCGATCTCGTCTGGGTTTATTTTACATCCTGCAGCAACACTTGGAAGGAATCTCGACTGCAACACTCTATCCAGTCTGTTGTTGCAGACATCAATAATGCGTCTTTCATAGTAAGCCTCCAGCCTCGTGACAATAAAGTCCACAAGCTGGATCACATTGTATGCTTTGGTGCGCTCAAGAATCTGATCTTTCATGATCCACATGGAAGCTTCAGCATAGTTATTGGTGTTGTTGTTACGGACATTCAGGTCATCACAGTAGCACACAGCCCAGGACGATTTCCTGGCATACACATCCTCCAAGTGTTTTTGAACTTTTTCGTACTTTGCCAAAGTTTCATCATTCTCCATTGCCTCGAATTTGGCCTGAAGTTCATCAACAGAACTGCAATAGACCATGTCTTTCAACAAGGAGAACAAATGGGGTCTATCCTCCTTCCTCACTCCATTTTTGAATTCCCACAGGAAACGCCAGAATGCTTGCAGCAGGTGACATACACATAGCAGTAGCGTAGCCTCAGGATAGATAGCACTCAGCGCTTGTCTTTCAGAAGTGCTATCATCAGTCATGAATAGTTCTGGCCCTAACTTTGGACCCCGCCCGAAAAAGGCAGAATTATCCAGCAGTGAATTATAGAGGGCGAGCGCTTCAGTTACTGTCTCAGTACTTTCACTGGTTGTGATCAGCACTCCTAGAGGAAGTCCACCAGCACAGCTATGGGTGAGCAGCAAAAATACACGACATCCCTGCCTGTCCATATTTCCAGAGGCATAGATGAACACCAATTCACCTGAATGCTTAATAAGTTTATGTACACGTTGCATTAATGGTGTCACTATTGCCAGTGCTGCTTGCTTCTTTTCTGGTCCAACGAGTGCGAGTTTGATCCTGTTTTCACCAAGGGTTCCTTCCTCGATTTTCTTCTCCAACTCTTTCATAACAAATTCTCCCGTGGCTTTGACGTACTCTTTCTTGAAGGCCTGGTAGTACAACCTGAAGAAAAGGCAGGGGATTTTTTAGCACTCAACATAGTCAATTTCTCATAGTAACTAACAGGGTTCAATTTTAGACATTTTTCTTGGTTGCCCACAGGGCAAACAAAGTCGAGGTCCATCTTGCCTTAGCCCATTCTGAGGTTGCCCTCAAATAGCAAGAATGAAGGAATAAGCCAGAAGTATTACTGCCCATTGGGCAAGTTTAGGACACATTTTCAGACATTCTGCTTGCCCACAAGGTTTTTATGTTACCTCGGGGAAGCAAAAACCTGCAAAAATCAAACCCTGACTAAGTGCATTACTCCTGGTACTGAGGATAATCCAACAGATGCTTACGTGAATTCAGTGAAGATACCTTGTTCCAAGAGGGTGTAGAATGCCATATTTTTCTTATGTATTGGAAGCTATTTGATACCATACCAGAAATATCAGTGTTAGACAGATTATTTATTTCCCTTGGATTTACAAATGTATTACCTATTCAATGTCAGTTTCAATTTACCACTGCATTACAAGACCATTTCAATGAAAAAAGATCAGTTACAGTTTTGCAATATAATGTGCCAAGCATGATTCTTCGTTCCATCCTTCCCAAAGTAGGCAGAAGATGAAAGTCACGCACTTGCACTTGAGGAAACACACCGTATCAAACACTTAAAAAATATACAGAACTCACCTGTAACAGTACTGCAAATCTGGTGTTATGGCTCTATCAGCGCAGACAAAAATGTAATTATCCCCATGCTCTAGTTGAAGATCATACTTGTGCAGTTCGAGTGCTTTTGAAGGAGTGTAGCCCTTGCTGAATAGGTCCAGGAACTTCTGCTTCACCTCTTCACTCACATCTCTATGCTTCAATGCGTCTGCAGCTCGAATAGGGTGATTATGGGTGCACTTCAATTTCACAACCATGGGATGATCAGGCATGTGGGGATCCCCTGACCTATGAACAAAGAAAAGAAAAATGACACAAGCTGCAGAATACTGTAAGCATCTGATTGTCTTTGCACCGTATGCACTTCCAGGCATGCAAACACTTCAAGACTGAAGCCATTCAGTGTTGTACTGTCAGTACCTCTTGCTCTTTCCTTGCCTGAAACAGCCAACAACACTGTGCCTGAATGTCTCTTTGGCCTCAGCCATGGCCATGGGTTATGTACAAAGAAATATATCTCACTCATTTTTTAGAAATTTATAAAATAAATTCCAAAGGTTTTGGTTAAAAAATTAATATGAGAAGTTGCACAATACATGATATACTCAGAATGAGAAAAAGATTCAACACTAAGTACCTGCACTTCCTTTTTATCCCATCAGATTTTTCGAAGGTACTGACTTTAACAACGATACTCAGACCTGCTGGACAATTGGTGTTCTTTGACCCCCGGTGGCAATCAGATGTTGCAGTCCTTGGCTTTGTATTGTGTTGGCAGCGAAAATCAGTCTGAAGAAGAAAACAATGAAGTTCATTTTTAGTACTTAGAATTAAAATCTGGCAAGACCATGAACGCATCAGACACATATGGCAGAGATTAAATAACACGTTCACATTCATCAAATAAATAAAGTGACGAGACGAGAGGGCAAGCTGTAAAGCGTTGCTGGGAGTCGTAGCCTCTGAAATAATAATAGGCGACTCAAATGTAAGCAATGCAGGGCATGGCATATGTCATTGACTGAATGTTCAAAGTCTGGAAATGTTTGAATAAGTACACCGCAGCATTTTCTTTTTACCTTGGAAATTTGGCCATCTGTTCGTCGAACTAGGAATCACAAATTTTAGGAAAGTGCTTCACCTGGCAGTGACAGCTGCTGCACAGTACAATAATTGTTATAGTGCTTCTTTTTACTTAACTGAATGTCAATATGGACCAAAATTCAGGGTATACACACCTTGTAAGCAACCTTTACACCAGAACAGTTATAAGATCTTTCCACTCGAAAAGTCATGAGAGAAGATTTCTGCATGGATTCCAACCACTGTTTGGCCCCTTCTTTAGTCGAAACGGACAATCTCAGAGTAACGTTCACTTCTTTCCCAACAATTTCTACTTTACAAATGTGATGCTCATAGCTCTCAGGCAATAATCCCTGTAGTGAAAAAGAAAATCATAAGATTAAAGAACCTGAACCAGGAAATATACCGGGAATTTTAATGTGCAATTGGCACTTCATCATCATTTCTTAGTAAAGTAGCCTGCAGCGTGCTTTTATCGGAGTATTTCAAATATCTTTGGATCAAAATTTATTGGTATCTTAATTTTGTGTATTTGGAATTTTCTGAAAAATGACCACCAAAAAATTCCCAACAGTTGTTCAGTAAATTTCTATGCATTACATCAATAAATGACGTCATCTGATGTACGTCTTGCATGACTGGAATTACTGAAAGAGATTTATGATTCCTTAATTAAAATTTCAGAATTATTTGAATTAAAATCTTCTAACCATCATAGCATCAGCTAGACTATGGCAGAAAAACCAGCACTCTATTATGGCACAGCCTCTAGTAGGCCTAGTAAGCACTATTACTTAGGGGGGGCTTAGTGTATGATCGAGGAAAAGACCATCGATACGGTATAGACTCTAGACCAGGGGTTCTCATTAGGGGTGAAATTCACCCCAGGGCGGAATTATGGGTTTTCTAGGGGTGAATTGTGACCTCAGTAAGTTTACGGTGTGAGGAAAGCAAATATAGGCTCTGGCCTATCTGTCTGGACGTCACCTGGGCTGGAATTACACCTGTGCTGACCCAGGTTAATCTTAGGATTAGAAAAGTGTTACGCTGTGCGATAATACCTGCATATGATTTAGAATGCACCTTTTGAAACAGGCAATCTTGGAAAGGAGGGGGGAATGACATTCTGGCAAATGGTGAAAGGGGTGCATGAGCCAAGCAAGGCTGAGAACCCCTGCTCTAGACTGCTTCAACAAATTAGTTTTTTTTTTCCCAAGATTTGTCCAGTTCTTTCCACTGTTTCGGGTCAAAATGTTCTATGTGTTTTACTTCTTCTTTTCAAACTTACCGCTAACCTAAGTTGTAGTTTAGAATCAATAACAGGGCGATCACAATGTGAACACAATCGAAAGTTATTAGGCACTGCCATTTTCAATGTTTTGAATCTCAAGTTGAGTGAACGGACGGTCTCACTAATTGCCGAACAAACCGAAAGAAAAAAAAAAAAAAACGAGAAAAGCCGAACAAAACCCAAACAAGGACGGGTTTTGCTCAAATGCACACTTCTATATATGTATGGTTGTATTATTTTAACTATTTTCTTTAAGATATGTGATTTCCATGTAATATAATCATAGAACTTACGTTTTTAGCCTCTGCAATTTTACCGACCCCGGCTACGACTCGTCCAGCCCGCCGTCTATGATTACTTGTGGTATGGATCAAACTACACGCTTTTAAGTTTCTTACTGTTGCGTTATTAGTGTAATAGACTGCATATAGTTGAATTATTTAAACTCTTTTCTTTAAAATGTGTGATTTTCGTGTAATTTGACCAAAGAGAAGTTATGTTTTAGCCTCTGCAGTATGACCGACCACAGCTACATATACCGTAACAAATCAGCATATGGTTGCATTATTTGAACTATTTTCTTTAAAAGGTGTGATTTTCATGTAATTTGATCAAAGAGAAGTAACGTTTTTATCCTCCGCAAAATTACCGACCCCAGCTACGATTCGTGGTTACAAATTTACCGCTAGCCTGCCATCTATGTTCTGCGAATGCAGATCATCACTGAGCGTTAGCGTTGCCAGATTGGCGTTTTAATGCCAAATTTTGTATTTTTGGAATGTTTTTACTGTGTTTGGCAGGGAAATTTGTTGGGTGGCATTTTTGGGAATTTGGCATTTGTGGGGGGGGGGGTTAAATACCCGGTCGTGATTAGAGATCATTCATTTACTTGTATCAAGAATTAAATGGTGATGTATATGAATGATATAAATTTATCTTGGTTATATCATGTGGGAAATGTTGTAAAGATTTTGTGCCTAGCCAAAGGCTGTTTCAGTTCTTCTTTAGTGAAAATATCTATGAAATGAGTAGTATACCAAACATTTCTAAATCTGATGATGCTTTTGATTATATTTAGACACAATAGAAAAGTCACAAATGTATTTTTTATCTATGCATGTCAGAGTCTCTAGGAGGTTGTTTAATAAACTGGTTTAATTTATTGTAGAGGATACCAAAAAGTTTACTTAGGAACTTAAACGTAATGTATGGAGTAATCAGCGGCGGCTGTCACAATTTTCGGATTGTGACACACGGCTCGCTATCATCCCTTCTCATTTTCTTTCGTCCTCTTTCAAAACCCCAGCTACCAAACACTTTCGCTCATGAGCCTAGCCGACGCGGGTTCCATAGTCTCTCGTATCCTTTCAGCTATTTTTCGGACAGCAATTCCCTCCCCTCTTGGGAATTACTGGAATTCTTAAGACCCCTAGTACCTATTTCTTGATATTTTTCCTTCTCCTTATCCTCATTACCTGTTGTACCAATTTGGCAATCAATTACAGTGCCTTAACGAAGTTGAGAGAGACTTCTAATTATTTAGGGAAACCTCACACCTCCCTTTAGATTCATGTGTTTCCGTAGGCCTATGTGCAATTCACGAATGTTGATATTAAGTGTGGGATTCCACAAATTCTCAAGTTTACTGTTTCTTATTGCATTTGTAAGTTGCTACTCCATGATCAGACTGAGAGTTTTTTCAGTCAAGTGTTCCCATACGACCTAGGCCTAACGGTTTTTTCTCGGCCAAGGAACAATGCGTCCTTGTCCCATCTCACCGCGGCTTCGCGCGAGCACCCCCCCCCTGCGCGCTGCCACATATTGTTTAAGCTAGGCAATTAGAGTAATTATGAGAGCAGTAGAGCTTGTGTCAGGATTGGAAATGGAGAGAGTGAGTGGTTCGAGGTAAAGGTGGGACTTCGTCAAGGATGCGTTATGTCGCCCTGGCTGTTCAACTTATACATGGATGGGGTGGTGCGAGAAGTGAATGCAAGGGTAGTGGGTCAGGGATTGGAGATGGTTAAAGAAAATGGAGAAAAGTGGGAGGTGAGCCAGCTGTTGTTTGCGGACGACACTGCTCTTGTGGCAGGATCGGAGGAGGGTTTGAGGAAGCTGGTGGCAGAGTTTGGGAGAGTATGTGATAGAAGAAAGCTAAAGATAAATGTGGGTAAAAGTAAGGTGATGAGATGTACAAGGGGTGAAAGTGGCAGTAGACTGGAAGTGAACATTAAGGGAGAGCGACTGGAGGAAGTGGATAGTTTTAAATACTTGGGTGCAAGTGTAGCAGGAAAAGGTGGAGTGAAGGTGGAGGTAGAATGTAGATTGAGAGAAGCGAGTAAATGCCTTGGTGGATTAAAGAGTGTAATGAGGAATAGACATTTAGGAATGGATGCGAAGAGGAGACTGTATGAAGGAGTGATTGTGCCAACAGCACTGTATGGGGCAGAAACGTGGAACATAAGAGAGGAAGAGAGAAGGAGTTTGAATGTGTTTGAGATGAGGTGTCTGAGAAGTATGGTGGTGGTTACTAGGCTGGATAGAGTGAGAAATGAGGAGGTGAGGAGGAGAACAGGGGTGAAAAAGAGCTGGGAGATAGGGTTGATGAGTATTAGGATGGTTTGGACACATGGAAAGAATGAGTGAAGAAAGACTAGTAAAAGAGGTATGGAAGGCAGATGTGGAGGGAGTGAACATGAGGGGACGTCCTAGGATGAGGTGGATGGATGGGGTGAAGGGGGCTTTGGGGAAGAGGGGAATGTCTGTTGAGGAAGGAAGGGAGAGGACGGAAGACAGAGGTGAGTGGAGAATGGTTGTATATGGATGATGTTGTGATTGCATGAGGAGGAATGGGCGGGGGGGGTGAGGTAGTATGTGTGAGGAAATTTTGACGCAGGCCGAAGGGATTTCTCCCCCGTCCTCTCCTTATATGCAAGGGGGGACGGAGAGGGGGAGTCGCCGATTAAATGAAGCGGCCTTGCTGTGGATGTGCTGTGTCTTGCGACACTGCTTCTGACCCAGGGCGGTGGGCAAGGTGCAGGGATGACCCGTCATCCAGGAGGTGCTCAGATGAGAGGGAGGGTGGGAGGGGTGTGGAGTGTATTTAGGGATGAAATGGGTGGGAGTGTTTTTATGCCTTTCCCTTTTTGGCTACCTCCCTTGAAAGGAGGAAAAAGCCTTGGTATATGTATGTAGGATTGTATCTTACACGCTCGTGAATAGTGTCTACCCTCAAGGAACAATAGGAACTGGGTCATCTTCCACATAAACATTGTTCGTAGTTCCCTTCAAAACTAGTGACGGAGACGTAGAAATATTGGCAACGTTGGATGCTGGCTGGCGGGCATTTTTTACCTGACATGCCGCGGGACACAGGGCAGTCTTCGCATTAGGGTCAAGCAGGGAGGTCGGGCCGCTCATACGCTCGGAAGTTCAATCGTGCCCTATCCTCCCTCATGTGGCTATCGAGGATTTTCATCCTTAAGTGACGATTGCGAACCACGGGACATCAAACGAGTGATTCCGGGACAAACCCCTCCCGAAACTTATCAGGTGAAGCGCTGTGTGTGACATCCCGACCATCGTGGGGATTTGAATAGTGTCTTGAGGCGTCCAGCCTCCAGTGAACACAACATTAGTGTATTAAGGTGTCACGTACGTACCTGTACCCATTTCCTTGGGACACTCTGACCTGAAAGGAACTGGATAGTGAATACAAGAAACCCCCTACGAGATCAAACCCGCGGCCCCGCCACGAGGCTAACCATAAAGATGACCCGGGTTCCCGCCGTGATCAACGACACCGTTATTCTTCAATAGCCAACGCATCCTGCCAGAACGAGGGACCAGCGCCCCGTGGAAGCCATCCCCACACCCAGCAGAGACACTCTATGGATAATAGCAAGTAACGGTGGGTATTTACTAGATAGGACCCTTAGATAGGCGCGCAGGGAGATAGAGTATGATAGGATCCACTAATTAACTTTTAGACCAACCTTTATAGATTACGGTGTATGTCCACAATGCTTTCATTATTGAAATAAGTTGTCAATTAAACTCACATTAGGAATTCTGGGTTTCATTACCCAAAGTCGATCCACTTAATGTGTTGTCCCTCCACCCCCCTCTTTGATTTATGTACACGCCCGCTGTAAAGGGAGCGGGCGTGGTCCCGGGTGGTGCTGCAAATGTCCTGGACTTCGGCTTCCCACTGCAGCAAGGCCAAAATTATTTTTCACAAAACAGATTCCCATTCCGCCTTGAATCATAATTGGGATAATAGATGCATAAAATTACCTTTTAACAAATCAATTAATGAATTGTCTCATTTGTTACCAAAGGAAAAGGTAAATTTTATCTTCAATTATCCTAACAATTTGTTCAGTAAAGTTGTCAATATACATCATAGATCCAAGAGTAATACAACTCCTGGAGTTTACAAATTACCTTGTTTAGATTGCAGTGATGTATATTGGGGACAGACGGGTCGAGATCTCACTACCAGGGTCAAGGAGCACAAGAACTCTGTTAAATACGGACAGGAAAATTCCGCGGTATTTCAGCACGTCGCCAATAAAAACCACCGGATAAATTGGGACGATGCTGAAATAATTTACACATCCAAATGTAGTTTCAGAAGAAAAATAGTAGAATCCTCCTTAATAAACAATTTTCCAAATTACAACATTTCCCATGGTCAATGGTCACCAGACTGTATTTCTTCTTTTGCTATAAATAAAATGTTACCATCTACATTAGCGGTGGACAAAAATCACCAAGGTCCATGCAACGCCGGACATGTGACCTGAGCCACCAAGATCCGAGCATGCGTGCCGGGCATGTGACCTGAGCCCCCGTCCCTTCTTGCTACCTCACTGTTTCACTATAAATACACATTGTTCTCTACTTTGTAACTCATATCTGCTGAAGAGGATCACAGTAAGTGATCGAAATATACAGATCTCTATATCTTCGCTTATTCTTCTCCGAAAGTGGGCCATCAGTATTATTTTACAAATGTGCTACGACATATCTTTGTTGTAATTTCTATGTGTGTTGTAGAAATACGTTTGGCACGAGCAACCAAAGTGAGTACGAAAATCCCGAACGGACGTCGTGTACAACCCAAACTTTCACGCCCTAGCATGGCAACAAGGTGACGCTACTATAAAAACATTCGAAAAAACGCTCTCCAAGTTACTAAAAACCGTTTATCCATAATTTCGTAGGTAGTTAGTCATAAAGGGGAATATGATAATTCTGCACATGAAAAATGTTTTGAAACTCTACTATAAAGCGAAACAAATACCACGTGCGCGCGTATGATGCCTGGCGTACGAGGGTGTCAGGTGCGCTCTGATTGGCTGTATGCAATTGAGTCCGGAAGTCTCGTGGGGAAAAAAATTCGCGCCCCGCCCTCCATCTGGGGTGCCAACCGCCCGTCCCTCTCCGCGCCACATCCACTCACATTCACACCACAGTACTGTTTGTTTACAAATGCCATTTGCACCATTTCAGCTATTAGTAGATCTTGTTTTCGTGGCTGTGCTTTGTACAGGCCAAATAAGTGCTTTCTTCTTGAATTCGTTAATTAAGTGTAATGATTTGATGGTAAGGTAGATTAGAGCATGCGTAATGTTTGCATTTGGCACTTACTACACTTTAATTCTCGTTTGGCATTGTATTTGGTATTGTGAGCAAGCAAAATTTGTGGGTATTTATCAAGATGTTTGTCAGTTTCACAACTGCAATTACCAATATAATCGGCTAGCTCTTATCATTCTGAGAATTTTCTACTCCAGCAAACTAATGTTACGTCGGTAGCTATTGGCGGAAAAATGGGCGAACATTTTTATCAATGGGGTAGGTCAGGTAAGGTATCACAGCAGCAGTTTTACCTCTATCATCGGTTACCTCTTATCATTGAATATTTTGAAGCACATATGGAACTATTGCAAATTAATAGTAATGGTGATAGCGATATTTAGAAAGTTGAAACTGGCAGACATTTTTGTATATTGAAAAGTTTCACTGGTCTCACAGCTGCAATTGTTGCCTATATCATTGGCTAGTTTTTATCATTTTGAGTATTTTGAGCCCTATGTATAATTACCAGAAATTAATATTAATATCAGTAGCAATTGGAATAAAAAAACTGAGACTGGCAAGCGTCTTTATATTTATTAATGTGTGTATCCTGTTTGCTTTCTTGCATTCTTATTAGGGAATGGTGCTCCATCTTGTCTTCCTCTGTCCAAAAGTAAAGAATTCATGAAGTTCACTCTGAATTTATTGTGCACTAATTATTCTTGGATATAAAATTATGATATTCACTCCTCAAGTCCAAGTCATATATATTACAAGTCATTGCATTATAGTATGAGCAGTTTTACCTGTTTATTTTTTAGAAATGCACATCTAAACAATATAGCAATAGAAAATTGAAAATAAATCTGTAAATTATAATACATCAATGTAACATAT
Organism: Oratosquilla oratoria; assembly: GCF_046742065.1. Taxonomy (NCBI): domain Eukaryota; kingdom Metazoa; phylum Arthropoda; class Malacostraca; order Stomatopoda; family Squillidae; genus Oratosquilla; species Oratosquilla oratoria. The sequence goes on from NC_134788.1 coordinate 51,803,948, forward strand.
ATTTTTCTTGGTAGAAATCAATAAAAAAAATTACTAAATGCAAATATAGTACCAAACAAAGCCACAGTGGGTTCAAGATGCCATGTCATCTGTCCAGTCCCATTAATGTCAGTTTGACAATGACACAATTGTGGCGACTACATTGTGTACTGGGTTTTCTCCCACTTCAAGTGACATCATATTTTTGAAACAGTTCTATGTAGCTGAGGTTCATGCTTTTCTTGAAGCTATAAAGCTCCTCTATACCCAGCAGTCCAAATGGATGCCAAAACCTGCTGTCAACATCCCTGACAATGATCTTGATGACCTCTAGCATTACAGGTACTGCATTACTAATTGCATAATAGGTAGGTTAGACCAAGTTATATTTTAATATCTTTGACTTCTGTATCCATCAAAACAAGGATACCATCTCAAGCACTTGTGACTATGTTCTTTAGTGTATTATTTTTAACAGCTTCTTCTGTTACTGATTTCTGCAAAAGAAAAAATGTTTATTATGTTGATGTACTCAAATTTGTTATTCAATTCTCTCTTGCTATATTGTAAAGATGTGCTTCTCTACAAACTTACCATTATACATTCCCTTATGTAATCTTACTTAGGTACTGGGCACAGGTCAGGTGACCTGTTGACCACTGAGTGATATAATCATAAGTATGCTGCCATATTGAAGGACAAATCATGAGAAAGAAATAAAGTAAGTAATTTTGTTTTGCATTGAGTCAATATATATGAAGTGCAGATAAAGAAAAGAACACATAGTTCAAAATAACAATTACAAATGCCAAGAATAACACAAAAAGCATGTAAGCTTATTTGCATTGTGGTCCTCATGTAAGCTTATTGTGATGATTTCTTTGTAATTTCATTGTGATGATTTCTGTTTTTCATACATAAGAGACCATTACAAAGATAATGATATATTTCAAAATATTAGGTAACAAAGCTTCATAGTTGTTAGATTGACTTCTTTAAGTGACATGAACCAGATTAAACAGCATGAGTCTTAAATAAGACTAAAACCTTAATAATTTAAAATATCAAGAGGCATATTTCCCAGACAGAGATTGAAGTTTACCATACAGACAGCCATAAACTGCCAATTGGTGATCCAGACATTGACTGGGAGGAGACTGTTTATCTCCATCTTATTAATCAACAGTTTGATTATATACTTTGGCATTATGTAGTTGTACTATTTCCAAAGAACTGCACATCCCCAAATAGCATTCTCGAGTCTGAACAGGAAACAGTCTGTGATGCTCTGTTTATAATATTTTCTAGGCAAGGAGTATGAGTTTATTTTTTTTCTATCCATCAATGGACAGTTTCATTTCGTTATATGAGTGTCCTTTTTCTGATCAAGCATTAAGCCTAGTTCAGAGTAATTCCACTACAGTAGATAATTAATTACCAACCAACTCATACCTAGCTAAACCCTCTAATGCGGTAGAAATAAAGCTGATTTCCTCCACTTGCAAGCATCTTTCATGTTACTTCTTCCATCCAGGGATACACTACCTAGAATTAGGTAAATACAATACAGGCACAGTGGCAATAGCTCTTCATGGGAACTGATATACAAGTGCCAGTTCCTCCTAATTTAGATAAAGTTAGTGACTATTTTGTCATCATTGCACACATTTTAACGTTTTTACTTGTTTGCTCTTAGGCTAACCTGGCTATAGTTTCTGAAATTTCATTTTCTCTTCTTCAAATATTGAGGTAATGTTTACCACTTTCCAATCTTCAGGTACCTTATGAGTAGTGAAAGACAGTTTGAATAACATTTTTAATGGTTAAACTGTAAGGCTGGAAATTCTATTTTTTGTACTTTTGTTATGTATTATTTTTTTGTGTAAGTGATGAAGTTTGCTTGCGTCATGGTTTCCGTCCCGGAAAGGAAGTGACATTATCAGCCTCGTTCGAAAAGTAACTACCATATAGGCCTTATGATAGATCAGAAACGAAGGAGAAAAAATTCTGCCATATAGTTCAGGATTCCAATTGAAAGATGATTCTTATGGCTTCTATCGCATTGGTAGGTTATAATAGGAAATCTCCCCTTGAGGCATTTGAATGAATAGCTGGGCATGGCATGCTTGCCAACAGATCAGAGCTTCACATTGAGTTGAGACGCCGGTGCTTACAGGCACAATAAAATGGAGGCTAGGGGAGTGCATTAAATCTTAAATTACACCATTAGGGGGGAGTGCATAGTTACGAAATTGCTAGTCTAGGCCCTAGGGAGTGCATAGTTACAAAATTGTAGTGTAGGGGGTGTATCAACCCTGAAGTGATTCGATTAGTGTGGAAATACATTGAGAAGTATACAGGTTGTTACAGAGGTGTATTGACCAACAGTGTCATACATAGCCAGTATCTGTTGAAAATTGTATTGATCATGACCCATAGCGTCCCCTCATTTCAACCGGTATTGGTTCTTACTAAGGGATGGAAAAGAGAATTGTGGTTAGTGGAAACTGAGTGTTAAGAAACACAGAAAGAATATGGTGAGGCAGCCAGAAATGGAGAAAGTGAGTGATCCGAGGTAAAGGTGGGACTTCATCAGAGATGTGTTATGTTGCCCTGGCTTTCAATTTATACATGGGTGGGGTGTGAGAAGTAAATGCAAGGGTAGTGGGTCAGGGATTGGAGATGGTTAAAGAAAATGGAGAAAAGTGAGATATAAGCCAGTTGTTGTTTGCTGATGTCACTGCGCTTGTAGTAGGATCAGAGGAGGGATTGAGGAAGTTAGGGACAGAGTTTGGGAAGGTGTGTGAAAGAAGGAAGCTGAAGATAAATGTGAGTAAAAGTAAGGTGATGAGATGTGCAAGGGGAGAAAGTGGCAGCAGGCTTGAAGCGAGTATTGAGGGGGACTGGAAGAAGTGGATAGTTTTAAGAATTTGTTTTTGTTTTGTTATAATTTGTCTGTCTGATTTTCATTTATTATTAGTTATATGTCAATTTATAATCATTTACTATTTACCTTTTTGTTTGTTATTCAACTATACCTATGCATTTATTTATGTATTTTGTTTGTTATTTTTACATTATTATAGTTTTAATTTATTAATTATTAATATGATTTTTTTTTTTTTTTTTTGCATCTGACCTAGATATGGATCAAAAGGTCTCCTGTCGGCATGCTCCGCCTTTGTAATCCTTTATAAGAAACATCCACTATCCTATTACTGTGTATTACATATTTTCAACGAGTTAGATGTCAATCTTATATATATATATTTTTTTTTCCAGGATGAGGGTATCTATCACCATTTCTTTGGAAGAAGTATCCATAGATTCCATACATATCATACAATGATAAGGATTCAGTGTGACATCTGCAGCAGAGCTATATCAGGAGTCATCTTAGATATTGTGTGATGACCTACACTACAGAGAAGCTTTTTCAGTGTGACCTGTGTGATTCTCCTTTATCACAAAAGGGTGATTTCAAATGGCATAAAAATCAACTCAAAGATCATGTAGTGATCCACACAGGAGAAAGCCTTTCCAGTGTGATGTGTGTGATTCTACTTTCTCAGAAAAGGATGGTCTCACAAAGCATATTAGAACCCACACAGGATAAAATCCTTTTCACTGTGACCTGTGCATTTCTGCTTTCTCACAAAAGAGTAATTTCACATTGCATATGAGGACCCACATTGGAGAGAAGCCTTTCCAATGTGATGTGTGTAATGCAGCTTTTTCACAAGAGAATCACCTCAAACTTCATAGGATGACCTACACTGGGGAGAAGCCGTTCCAGTGTGGCCTGTGCAATGAAGCTTTCTCACAAAAGTGTTCTTTCACAAAACATGAGGACCCACACAGGAGAAAAGCCTTTTCAGTGTGACCTGTGTGATTCTGGTTTCTCACGAAAGGGTAACCTCACACAGCACATGAGGATCCACACAGGAGAGAAGCCTTTCCAATGTGACCTGTGCGATTCTGCTTTCTCACAAAAGTATTATTTCACAAAACATATGACGACCCACACAGGATTGAAGCCAATCCAATGTGACATTTGTGGTTCTTCTCTCTCAAAAAAGAGTTATCTCAAACAGCATATGAGAACACACACAGGAGAAAAGCCTTACCAGTGTGATCTGTGTGATACTGCTTTCTCACAAAAGAGTCACCTCACACAGCATATGGTGACCCACACAGGAGAGAAGCCTTTCCAGTGTAACCTATGCAATTCTACTTTTTCACAAAAGGGTTACCTCACAAGGCATATAAGGACCCACACAGGAGAGAAGCCTTTCCAATGTGTCCTGTGCAATGCAGCTTTCTCACGAAAGAATCACCACAAACTTCATATGATGACCCACACTGGGGAGAAGCCATTCCAATGTGGCCTGTGCAATGAAGCTTTCTCACAAAAGTTTTCTCTCACAAGGCATATGAGGACCCACACAGGAGAGAAGCCTTTCCAGTGTGACCTCTGTGATTCTGCTTTCACACAAAAGGGTCACCTCACACAGCATATGAAGACCCACACAGGAGAGAAGCCTTTCCAATGTGACCTGTGCAATTCTACTTTCTCACGAAAGAGTTTTCTCACACAACATATGGGGACCCATACAGGAGAGAAGCCTTTTCAGTGTGACCTGTGTGATTCTGTTTTCTCACATAAGAGTTCTCTTACAAGGCATATAAGGACCCACACTGGAGAGAAGCCTTTCTAGTGTGACCTGTGTGATTCTGCTTTCTCAGAAAAGGGTTCTATCAACATAGCATATGAGGACCCACACAGGAGAAAAGCCCTTCCAGTGTGGCCTTTGTGATTCTGCTTTCACACAAAAGGGTCATCTAACACAGCATATGAGGACCCACACAGGACAGAAACCTTTTCAATGTGACCTTTGAGATTCTGCTTTCTTGTGAAAGGGTTTTCTCACACAACATATGGGGACCTATACATGAGAGAGGCCTTTTCATTGTGACCTGTGTGATTCTGTTTTCTCACATAAGAGTTCTCTTACAAGGCATATAAGGACCCACACTGGAGAGAAGCCTTTCTAGTGTGACCTGTGTGATTCTGCTTTCTCAGAAAAGGGTTCTATCAACATAGCATATGAGGACCCACATGTGAGAGAAGCCTTTTCATTGTGACCTGTGCGATTCTGGTTTATCACTAAAGAGTGCTCTTACAAGACATATAAGCACCCACACTGGATAGAAGTCATTCATATGTGACCAGTTTGATGTAGTTTTCTGACAAAAGAATGGCTTTAAATATCACATGATGAACCCCACAGAAAAGTAACCTTTCCAATGTGACCTGAGTGATTCAGCTTTCTTACAAACGAGGTCTCTCAAATGTTGCATGACCTGTTGACAAATGTGAGTGACATAATCATAAATATGCCGCCATATTGGAGAACAAATTGTGAGCAAGAAAGATCTACTGATGCTGATGATTTCCTGTTTTTCTCATAAGAGGCCATTACTTTATAAAGATATATTTCAAAATATCAGGTAACAAGGCTTCATTGTTGTTAGATTGAATTCCTTGTTTAAATGATATGAAACAAGATTAAACGGCATGAGTCACAAGTAAGACTAAAACTTTAATAATTTTAGCTATCAAGAGGCATATTTTCTAGACAGAGGTAGAAGATTACAATACCTACAGCCACAAATTGCCAATTGGAGATCCAGACATTGACTGCGAGGAGACTATTTGTCTCAATCTAATTATTCGCCAGTTTGTTTATACATTTTGGCATTATGTAGTTGTACTGTTCCCAAAGAACTGCATGTCCCCAAATAGCATTCTCAAGTCTGAACAGGCAACAGATTTTGATGTTTTTTTTTATCATATTTTCTAGTTAAGGATTATATACATTTTTTTTTTTTCTATCCATCAGTGGACAATTTCATTTCATTGTATGAGTGTTCTTTTTCTGATCAAGCATTAAGCCTAGTTCAGAGTAATTCCATTGCAGTAGATAATTACATGTCCAAGACATACCTAACTGAACCCTCTATTTACAGTAGAAATAAAGCTAATTTCCTCCACATGCAAGCATCTTTCTTGTTACTCCTTTCATCCAGGGATACACTATTTACCTAGAATTAGGTGAATACAAAACAGGCACAGTGGCAATAGCTCTCCATGGGAGCTGAAAAACAAATGCCAGTTCTTCCTAAGTTATATAAAGTTAGTGACTATTTTGTGATCATTGCACACATTTTAACTTTTTTACTTATTTGCTCTGAGGCTAACCAGGCTATAGTTTCTGGGATCTCCAGTCCTCATATTTAAATATAGAGGTGATGTTCACCACTTTCCAATCCTCAGGTACCTTATGAGTAGTGAAAGATCATTTGAATAACATTTTTAATGGTACAACCATCAGTTCTTCAGCTTCCTTAATTACCCAAGGAAGTAAGCCATCTATACCAGGAGATTTACTCCACTTCAACTTTTTTATAGTTTTCCTTATAGAGCATTCAGTTATTTCTCTATTATTTAGATATAGGGAATGCCTTATTTGTATCAGGTATGTTTCCTTCTGGTTCCCTCGTGAAGACACTGCTATAGAAATAAGGCAGTAATTCAGACTTTTTTTTCATTACTGTTTCTCCTTTTCCCCCATTCACAAACAGTGCGGGAATACTGGATGTATTTCTAGTTTTGGACTGTACATATTAATAAATATATATAAATAAATCTATATATATATAAATATATAATAGGTTACTTTTAACACTCATTGTTTCTTTACTTTTCAATTCTTTCCTTGATGCACCTCTTGGTTATTAACCTGTCTATTCTTCCTCTACCTCCATATATTCCCTGGACACTTCTCTATTGTTAGTTTTCATCCTTGTCATCCTTTCCCACAATTTCTAATTTTCTATTCACTGGTAGATTCTTGTTGGTCCTTGTACTGAGTCTCCTACAAATTCTATTCTGAGTGTACAATCATTCACTAGCTCCATCAAATAATTTTTTTTGTTAAACGGAACATATGAACATATAGATAATTTATTTCATCATATAAAGATGATATGTAAATGATTAAATGTTCACAAAGTATAGTAAAATGATTTTTACGTGGCACTGCATGATTTAATGAAAATATTTATGTAAAGAATATATACACAGCTAAGCTATAACTTCTAAACAAAATAGTTAACGTTAGTAATCAACATAATGTAAATATGTAGGAAATATCCGTGCTAGTTTATGTACAGTTCAACATAGACCCGGATGGTTTAAACTTTTAACAAGCTCCTTGTCCTCTGCTTCAGATGTGTGACAGAGGGCTTTTACGGAATCAAGATTTAATTTATTTCTTATATCTGTTTTTATTAGGTGTAATTTAGAAAACAACCGTTCAGCGGCCGTGTTTGTGACAAGCAGAGCCAATATCTGTAGTGCAAATGTAGCCACAGTTTTAAAGGGATACTCATCACCGTATTTCACAGTTGCAAGCTTGTTATAAAATTCGATTGGCTCTCCTGCTTTCTCTGTTACCTCAGTGGGCAATGGAACACTGTCTAAGCTTCTCCAATTGTTGTCAAGTGTTTGAATCTCTCCTTCATATATCCGTGGCAAACATTGAACTATAGGGTGCAAAGCAAGATCTAAGGAATAACAGGTCTAACCACTTCCGACCGAATTTCGAGGGAGTTGGCGCAGCGGGCCCGTGAACGTCACCTGGCTGTTCAAAGTGGGGTTCGCGGGTCCTATAGCTGTCAGTTGAAGCTGGTGCGTCGTTCGGGTATGTTGTTGCCTTCGCTCGCACCGCTCCACGCAATTAGTTATATTCTGACAAATATTATATAAAATATATATATAATATTATAGTTCCTGTCTATATATATGAATATATAATATATATGATATATAATATATATATATATATATATAATATATATAATATTATAGTTCCTGTCTTCCTTGGCGTTTCACAGTTTTCTTCAGTGTTTCACAAAGAGAAAACGGACCCAGTCTAATGACGTCAGAAGCTGCGCCCAATAATTCAAACGGTCTGACCTGTTTATTTAGATCTTGGTGCAAAGAAGGCATGAAATCACGCGTTCGTGGGTCAATGAATTTTTCAGGAATAAAATATGATGTCATTTCCCACAGAGGATCACTAAGGTCGAATCGTTTCTTTATTTCTTCACATAGTTTTATCATGAACATTCTGTATCTTCCTCTCACATCCTTTACAAAGTCTGCATTTCTGTTGTACTCCGGTTTTTGCAGTAAGGCATGAACATATGCCCCTAAGTATTATATGTTGCTTAAAGGAGCATGGTTGCTATCCAGGGATGGATCAAATGTGGAAATAGGAGACCTATTGATCAACTCCGTACGGCAAAAATACTGTAATGTTGTCTTGTATAGTTTGTTAAGATGGTCATGTACATGGAAAATTGTTGGGGTATCCTTTGGAAACAACAAGTTTAAGCTTGTCACAGTTGGTAGAATAAATTGCAAAAAATTCAAATATAAAAACACAGAGGGGTCGCTTAGATCTTTTACAATATTGGTTACTACTCTCAGTTTCTCGTCTTTCAATGAGCGCAAAATATTCTTTTAATGCATCCCATTGTTCTATAATTCTTTCTACTGCTTGCTGGAGTGACAGCCGATGGGTGTGGCAAGGATGGAGCACTTTATGTGGTTTAACCTCTAGTAATGTCTGGAAACGTTTGAATTCATACTTTCGTTTGGCGCTGTGTGCAAAATATGTTTCTAATTACATCTTCACAATATCTGGGGAACGTTTTAGCCACCTGTGATGCACAAAGATGGAGGGAGTGACAAATGCATTTAAATATACTAATTCCTGGAAATGTTTGCTTCAACCTGCTACTCAAAGAATTATAGTCCCCCATGATGTTTGAGGCACCATCAGCAGCGAAACCAATCAAATTATTGAGAGGAATAGCGTGAGTGTGTAATGTATTGACCAATATATTATATAGTGACAGTCCAGTCGAACAACACATCTCATCATTTGCACCATAAATGTTGATTAGGTCCAGCATCCTTGTAACAATGGCACCCTTGATTGCATCATAATATTTCATAATCATTGTTAAGCATTTTGTCGCACTAACATCTGTTGACTCGTCAAGAATAGAAAATTTATTTTGCCTCAAGTCTCACACCATTTCCTCTGAGATAACAGACCCTACTTTTTTTGCTACAACAGTACATTTTGTTCTTTTCATGCGTAGTCGTGTTGCAATGGCAGAATCAGGAAACATTGCTTTGCGGAGGTCAGTCATGTGGTCAGCAAGAAGGAAGGGCACTTTATGCTCAGCTATAAAGCAAATCAACAAAATATATGCCGAGCTGATCTGTGCACTAAGACCCGGATGTTCTCTTCGATCTTCCGGGATGGAACTGGCGGCATGAATTAATCTGTGTATTCTGTAAAACATGGCACGATTAATTAAGGAAGTGATGTCACACCAGAGGAAAACAAGCAAACAAAATGATAATTCATGTTGTTTGCGAATTTTATCAAGCCTTCACTCTAACCAAAGGACGTCTTACAATGGTCCCTATCTGGACAGATTAACAGCATTAGCACCTTACCATGTGTCTTTTTACCGTCGTCAGATTGCTTGCAAAGGTTAATGACACGTCAGACAATAAGCTTTTGTTGGATCTCCATCTACCTTTGCCAACCATGGCTTGAATTCCTCCATCTCCAGCCATGCGTCTCTCAGCTTCCGTTTATTAGCCATGATATATAATCTGAAGTAGACCATGAACTTTAAAATACATAAGTTCAAGATATGCATTCCATTTTCTTTGGAGTGCGCCCCACCCCTCCATTCAGATGAATTTACTATAAAGGGGTAACTTTGTCAGATTCGGTACACTCATGAAAGATTACTTACTTGTGATACTTTGACTGTTTAGAGGACTATTATTTCGTGTGCGTTATGCACGCAGTAGTATTAGAGAAAATTAGATCAGTTGAACACACTAGCAAATAGGCAGGGCTCGTCTCGGAGTGATCCTTGAAGTGCGGCTATTAGGAAGGCAACCACAAAACTGACTAGTTCTGCTTCATAGTTCGAATGCATTTTGCCTCGGTTTGCATATTTTCTACAATAATTTGCCAGTGCACTGCACAGTTATGTTCAGAAATATGTGTAAACATAATAAGGAAAGATATATCCAACGTAAAAAGCTGAATTTTCTATGAGGAATTTTATTCTACGGAAAGAGGAATTTGAAATTACCCTATTATGTCTGCTAATTATATTTGTAGTAAGCCATTCATCAATCAAATGAATACAATTTGTTAATTACTTCTTATAACATCCGTATTAAGAACATTTACATACTATATAGGTAGTTATTATGTCGATCTTTTGCCAAGTGGCGAATGAGGAAAAAACTGCTACAGGCAGTTGCCAGATGTCGTCACTATTCTACATTCCGCAGAAAAAAATTCTACGGCAACACTGAGTCGGGCGGTTGGCACCCCAGATGGAGTGTGTGTGTGGGGGGGGGGGGGTCAAAGGGGCGCGAATGTTGGTACCCCCAGAGGGGGGAGTACCCGCGCATCGGCGTGGGTCGACAGTACCAAGGTATATGGACCTTGGTATATAGACCTTGGACAGTACCAAGGAAGGACCACGTGTATGTGGAGGTGCGAATGTGAACGTGAGAGAGACTCCCCCCGAACGGCTGGGCTAGTATTAGAAGTTAGGAAGGGAGGGAAACTAGAACGGAAGGGACCTTGCTGCTGCTGCTGCTGCTGCTGCTGCCAGTGTTCAGAAAGGAGGAGGTGTAAGGACCGACCCAGAAACATTCGAAGGAACGGGATCGTCCACAACAAAACCAAGTACCTTACAAGTGTAGTAATTCATCTCTTTACTTAGTTATTGCATATATTTATTGTATACGTAATACTCATTTATAATACATGTACATAATCTTAATATATGTTTATTGTAAATGTTTTGTATAAGTAATCCTTTGTAGTAATTACATTATATAAGTGCCCTATACACAATTATATAACCGATTATGTGCGTCGCTAGGCATACGCTCCAAGCGTAAGCGCTGTTTTCAAGTATATATACCATAGCATTAAGGTATTTAGTATAACGCTACCCTTAACCGTTTTGCACGCATATTCCTCATTATATGTAATTGTTCTCTTGTTTCTGTTTATTCTTATGTATATACCTATATGTGCTTGTCTGTATTATACAGCCAACGGGATCTACCTGACAACAGAGTATCAGGGTTCCGTTCTTGGGCCACTTCTATTCATAGTATATACAAATGATATAGACCATGGACTAAAATCTACTGTTTCCAAATTTGCTGATGATACAAAACTGTGCGGAGTGGCAAATGATCACTCAAACCAATTAGATATTGAAGAAGATTTAGATAAATTACAGCAATGGTCTGAAAAGTGGCTAATGAAATTTAACACAAGTAAATGCAAGGTAATGCACATAGGTAAAAATAACAGTAAGTACGATTACAAGTTATTTGGAAATTCGTTAACATAAGTGAATAGTGAAAAAGATATCGGCGTAATTATCAGTAACGATCTCAAATCATCCAAGCAGTGTATTTCAGCCTCTGAGAAAGCAAATAAGATTCTGGGACTGATTGCGCGACCTTTTGATTTCAAAAGTCCATCATTCATTAACAAGCTATATAAATCGTTAGTTCGTCCACATTTGGAATATGCTGTTTCTGTATGGTCGCCGAACCTCATTAAAGACATTGACAGACTGGAAAAAGTACAACGGCGAGCCACAAAACTGATTCCAAATATCAAAAATAAATCATACCAAAATCGACTAAAACACATGAATCTGTTTTCCCTAAAAAAGCGTAGACTCAGAGGTGACTTGATACAGGTCTTTAAGATTTTAAAGGGAATTGACAACATCAAAAGTGACAAAATTTTCACATTGAATGAGAATCAGACAAGAAACAATGGTCTCAAACTGTCCGGAAATAACCGTGTAGTTAATGAATGGAATAAACTTCCTGCACAGGTAGTGCAATGTAGTTCAGTTCGAAGCTTTAAGAATCATTTAGATAAATACCTAAGATGCTGTAATGATTATAATTTATCTTATATTATTTGTTTTTGTTTTATCATTTGTCTGTCTGATTTTAATTTATTATTAGTTATATGTTCAATTTATTATTATTTACTATTTACCTGTTTGTTTATTATTTAACTATACCTATGCATTTATTTATGTATTTTGTTATTTACATTATTATAGTTTTTATTTATTGTTTTATTATTAATATGATTTTTTTTTTTTGCATCCGACCTAGATATGGATCAAAAGGTCTCCTGTCGGCATGCATGCTCCGCCTTTGTAAAGTGGGTCACGGAAGCGTGGCCATATCATGGCTAGGCCCCCAAGCATCGCCTGGAGGTAGATTCCCTCCTACCGTGATCGCGTGTAGACCTACGAAATAAATTCCCTTATCTTTCAACCAGTGTTTGCACTTAACCAACCACATACGTACATTAGCTAGGCGGATATGTAGGTTTTCTTAAAAAAAAAAAAAAAAAAAAAATGCATAACTATTTTTCTGTTTTCCTATCTTTATTCTAAGTTTTATATTCTATATCTAATATTTTCATACTTTATGATTTTTTGGATTTCATATATTTAGCGTTGTTTACACGGCGTTGCATTTATTCGCTTTGGACAAGCTGGTGAGAGCGACTAAAGACACTTGAGACTAAAGTAATGAGGTCACAGCGTCTGTTCGACGCTGCGATGAAGTTGAACTTTATCGCCCACGTCCAGCGTTTCAGTAGCAAATATACAACTCATGCTAGTCCAGATGACAACGGCAATTTGCAGGGGTGTATGTGCTTCGCGGCTGGGTGCATTGTCCAGTTTTCTTTTTTATGATGGCATCAAAACTAACTAATATTTATCCTCCAGATTATGGAACACTGCATCATGATATGGAACATTAGATTGAAAGACTATTCAAATAAGACAATGCATGATAGACAAAAAGTACAAATGCTCATCGACCTTGCAGACTACGAAGAGTTCAAAAGATAATAAATTATGTTTGTATTAAATAATTAATCACCTTACCTCTATAGTGGTAGTGCCACCAAACACAACTGCCCTGATTCAGTCTATGGACTAGAGGGTTATCCAATGTGCAAAACGAGTCTAAGACTTACAATCTCTACCTGCAGAAGTGGCTCGTCGTCAGCGAGGATGGGACTTATGATGAAGGCTATGAGGACAACAGTGGGAGGAAAATGCTGCACAATTTCAAGAAATACAACTTCAAGGAAACGATTTATAACTGGGCAGAGGCCTGGAAAGCAGTGGCTTTCTCCACATTTAAGAATGCCTGGTGCAAGCCTATGAAAAAACTCTATCTCAGCCTCGTGATTTTGAGGGATTCGAGGCACTAAAGGTAGCTGGAATGTTGGCTGTAGCTGGACAGGGTTCTATTCCTGTACAGTAGAGGAGCTGGAGGACTGGGTAGAAGAGGATGCTGACCTGCTTGGTTATCATCACCAAACAGGTGAAATTGTGCTAGGGCTCAATTCACTCGACCCACTCGTGGAAAAGGGAGAGGCGGCAGCAGCACCCGGACCGTCAATTGCAGCAGGGATTGTTGTGACAGACACACTGCTGGCCCTAGCTGACAGATTTGGTGGACCTCTGGTTGAAAGTTATGAAATGCTATGCATAGTTTGTCACCCTTTAATGAAACAACAACGGGCCACAGAAATCCAGTAGAAAAAAATCACCGATTACTTTAAGGTTACCCTATCACCTGACCTTCCAGTCAACAAGAAGCAGAGATCTCCGATGATGTGTCAGTTGCTTCAAAATCCTCAATGAGCTTACCCAGTAAATCTTACTCATAGACACTACAAGTTACACCAGAAACACCAAAACAAAATTTCCCCACCTTTGACGACAACAAGTAAAGAAAGTACACAGTGTACATTTATGTAGGTTTAAGTGTTTAGCGCCAAGTGCAATGTTAATATAACCTTAGAGTGTGTTCATTTAGTGTAAAGTGATGGATAACTACAGTTAAGTACAGCACACAATGAAATACAGTACAGTGGTGGTGGTGAGCTCTGATGTAGTGTGGTGGTATGTGTGTCACTTGGCTCCTTCTCCCTTCGTCTCATAGCACTATTTCCCAACACGACATCCCAGCATCCCTTCCTTGTTTGATGTGTGAAACACAGTCAAAAATGCTTTTATGTACCTTTTTACTTATACTACATTATTTAAGCAGTGTACCACCAAAGATGTACTGTTAAAACTAAAAAGAATACACCTGCAGAGTTTGAGATAAATTTAAAAGTATGACTAAAGATGGATCTCTGACAATTTGTAGGCATTTCTTCCATAGTACATTGGGGCACTCCTCTTCACCTAAGCTCTGGAAATAACTTTTTGGGTTTCCCAGCAATAGCTAGTAAGAAAGAAAACCATCTAGTCACAACGGAGTGCAACTATAAACTTCTACAAATTCATTGAATTCCTTTAACTGAGCTCTTCTTTTAGTTGAGTTGATGAAATGGCCGTACACTTTGAACACAATATTTTCAGGTCCTGGAGCTGCAACGTCTACGTCGTGGGACCACCCCCCAACCCCAAGAGTTGGGGGCCAATCAGCAGCAACCACCCCTGGCCATCAGCTCTACGCAGATGGCACCGATCCCCAAGGAGGAGCTACGCCTACCTGGGGGAGTACCACAATCCAAAGAAACTAATATAACAATATACAAACAATGCATACGCTCAGTGATGAATTATGCGAGTCCTGCATGGGCTCCTAATCTCAGTGAGACACACCACAACACCCTTCAAATCATACAAAACAAAGCCCTAAAAACAATTACAGGCTGCACAAATGCATCACCTACAGACCATTTACACCATGAAACAAAAGTCCTCAAAGTCAAGGACCACCTCGACATGAGAGGCACACAAACACTTGCTGCAGCCACCACAAACACATCACACCCGCTACACTACATAGCAGAACACCCACACACACCAAGAAACATTAAAACTACACCCAAAGACCTTTATTACGCACAGATACTCTCTTCTCTTCCTCCACAACCACCAAATACCAGCCTCCGGAAACATATTCATAATCATATCACTCACCGCTCCATTAACACACTGAAAGACAACACACTGCTGCATGCCAGACCCCCTGATATCCACCCTTCTGAATCCTCTCTCCCACGAAAGGACAGAGTCCACTTGGCCAGACTGCGATGCGGTCACCACCCAGCACTTCTAAGCTACCAGAAGAGGCTGGACGACCGTGTTGTGAACAGCTGCCCAGGATGTAACACTTCACCCCATACCATACAACACATAATGGAAGACTGCATTATACACAATCATGCACGCAAAAAACACAACATACACTCTATAAAGGATTTGTGGGAAAACCCAGTTTCGGCTGTGGCCTTCCTTGGGGAGACGGGACTGCTCGGACAGACAGTCTAGGGAACGACAACAACAACAACAACAATATTTTCAGCGTCAATTTACAATTTAACTGTGGCAAATATTGTTGTACAATGCAAAATATGAGCCAGGAAGTTGGCAGCAGTAAGGTTCTTAAGCTATTTGCACTTTTTGATTAACATTATTGTATTTTATATATTTTACACCTGCATTATCAGCAGTGTATGCACTTTATTCAGATCCTGACCTAACATATCTAGTTTAGATAGCAGCTGTTTTTTATGGCCTCTGATGATTTATTGTCAAGTAACACATGGTGCATTCCCTTCTCAAAATGAAAGGATTTCGTTAGAAGTTTTGGTAAATATTTTTGTTGGCTCCAATCCAGTCCTTTCTCTAGTCACTTCTTACTTTACATTGTAGACCCAGCACTCCACATAGCAACTCAACAATACTGCCACCTGGTGTCCATTCACTGACCCACACAAATGACAACAAATGAGCGAAGACAACGATCTTCCACTCCATGAAAATAATCAAATGCCTCCACCAAACTCTTGTTATCAACCAAGCTGTGTACAGTAAGGTCTGGCATTTGACAATGTTCCTAGTAATCTGTCCAAGATAGGAAGCAGCCTCAGTGCACTCAACAAGAGTCAAGGTCTCAGCAGACAATGTGGATTTCACCACTTGGCACAATTTCCTCTATTGCCATTAAATCAGGTATCTTCTTCCTTTCTCATCCTTGGGAAAAATCACAAATCCTCCCTGGAAACCACCATCAGATAGGTTCCCAAAAGGAGCATCTGAGAAGCACCCAATCATACAGTCCTCCACAACTGACAGCTTTATAAAAAAAAAAAAAAAAAAAAAAAAAATGGTCACCCATAACTCGGTTGATAATCTTATTGAGTCTCACAGCATCAGCCACTGTAACATTTTAGGATGACCACTCAGTTCACACACATCAAAGGCAATATCTGGTCTTGTTTGTGTAGTTATCCAGCTCAATTGACCAAGTAAAGCTCGGAATTCCTTCTTCTCATTGTCTGACAGCTCACTGGACTTAGCTGCTGACCTGTGACATCCCAAATTCAGTGGTGTGAGCAGACTGGCATTACTATACTGGCCAACCGTTATACCTTCGGCAGTAGTGTCCACTTCCAAACCTATGTATTTGAAGGTAGATGATGCTGTGCTCCCAGTATAGAACTCTCATTGAGGAACATCAATAACCTCCTGGAACACCCTATTACCCATCCAGAGAAAATCATCCACATATGATAACATGAAGTTTACCACCATAATACCAAGATAACAAGGATGATTTGAGTGGACACTCCTCAGCTGAAAGAGACAGTAGCTGACTCTTGACATGCAAGTACCACACTCTTGCTGCATCACATAGACTGTACACCATCTTTTTCAGTCTCCAAAGCTGGCCACAGTAATATTCTTGGGGAGGACACAAGTAAATCTCTCACTCTTGTTATAGCCAACTGTGAATCGAATGAGACTTTCAAATCTCCAGCCTGCTACTATCAAAGTTTTGAATTCATCTCATCACCCCCAATGTATAACCAATGTTGGTCTTCGGAACATGACCATGAAACTATAACCCACGCCACCCTCGACTATATAAAGGGGCCGGCCCTCACTCTTACCTACAAACTCGCCCCACCCCCTCCTGTGGACTTCACCTTCCTGGTCTCACCCCTTCGCCGCTGTTGATTGTGCACCAAGTATTTGCAAGTATTAGTGTAAACGTTTGTCTTGGACTTGAGTTGTGTTATTAGTTATTTGTGTTAGAATTACAGTCGAACCTCGAAAGCCCGGACCAATTGGGGGGAAGGGTGATCCGGTCATGCCAAAAGTCCGGTCATCGAAAATCTCCCTAACACCCGTAGATTTTCGTAGCGGTATACGTATAGGTAATGTATGATATGGCATAGAAACACATAAGAATAATACTCTAACACTGTAATAATAACAATACTGTAATAATACTGATAATTCTGTAATAATAACTAATACAGGCATTTAAATGTACTGTATATACAGTGTACTGTACTGTATTTTTTCATTACGTACACGGTAAATATCGGAAGGTATGCACGCGGGACAGTGGTGGCGGCCAGTGTTGCCGTTTGTCCGTAGCTCCAATTTCCGTCGTTTTCTCATCATTTAGTGAAAGAAAACGTACTAGAGTCTAATTACAGGGGCTACTGCTGTATCTGAGAAAGCTGTCGATTTGCCCATTGATATGATTGTAATGTAATGATGTGACATATGGACTTGTATCTGGCCAACCTAGGTTACATTGCACTCTGGATAAGTGTAGGTGAGGGAGGATGGTACTTTTGTGATATGTCACAGAAGTAAATGCAACGAGGAAGTCTAGTAATAAATACTGAGCTGGGCATTTCCGTAGACCAGTGCAGGTAATCACCTCGTACCACCATTCGTAGTAATATTCGTACGTGATTAAACCTATTTTAATTTAGGGAATGCACTAACAAGGCATACCGAATTGTATTTTTTTTTTTCTACCATATACTGAATTTAAGAAGAAAAGGGACATTACGGACATAATTCCGCTGATGACGTCATGTCCGCAGCATGACGTATTTATCCGTTTTGATGACGAGTTTCCGCAGAACGGCAACACTGGTGGTGGCCAGGGTTGGCGCGTTTTCTACACTGCCGTGTAGAATGGGAGTGTTGCCATACATTTTTCTCGAGCGTCTGCAGACTTTCATAGCAAGATGTACTTGTCAAACTTTGACAAAATGTTGGTTCTAGTTTTTTTTTATTCTTGAATGTATATAAAGCCCCCATGCCGTAACATTTTCAGTAAGATATAAAAATATATATATTTTTTTATATTATCGCTAAAATAAAGCTGAAACTTTAGCGTATAATTTTTTTCTATACCGTAAAAACGTATCTTTTGGGGTGTGATATTTTATAAGTAACACAATTACCAATAAAAGTAATATTTTGATGTACCATTTATTATTTAATAACTAGTTCTATGATTTTTAAACAAAAGTTTGAGTTTTTGAATGTTTTTAACAGCCCGCTGATATGTAGAAAAAATTCCTAATGTCCTTGTGCAGTTGCCACATGCCGCTATTTTACTAAGTTTTGGTACAAAATTCTACGAAACGGCAGCCCTGGTGGCGGCTTGACTGGGCCGGGTTTAAGTTCACGTGTACAGCCATCGCTACCACCTACCAGACAAATAGGGAACTTTGCTTGAAAAGTCCGCCCTTTGTTCATTTCGACCGGTCATACGAGGGTACGGGAATTCGGGGTCCGGGCTTTCGAGGTTCGACTGTATATAATTTGGTTAATTCTCAGTAAACTGTGAGTTGTGTGTTTTCTTTTGTTAGGAAAGTGTATTTATGTTATTCCTCAGAATACTGTGAGTGTATGCTTGTAAATGTAAAAACAGTTAAGCTTTATTTTTCACTTGTAGTAAATATAGATTATTCAAGTTTTGTGCAGACTTCTATCTTACCATCCACCCTTATAATCTTGCTTACATCCAGTCTTATATAAGCTGTTATTGGAACTTATCGTAATCTTCTTATAATCTCTACATGTTCCACTTTATTGTTACAGGCTTGCTCCTGAACTGGAATTCGACTTATCCCTAGACTCGAAATTAGTTACATTACTTTTCATCAACTCAGGCCAAACCTAGCAAGCCCATGACACTCTATATATTTGCCCTAAAGGTAAGCTGACTTCACATCCAGGCTGCGACACTCAACCAAACACAGAAGCCTTTGCCAGAGTCAATTGGAAGATTCTTTAGAACAAGCTGGGGAGTCCTTCCTAAAGATGGATGTGTCCTCTACAAAACCCTCTGCTACAAGACGTTCCTTGATTATAGGGCTTCCATCTTTCACCTTTTCTGTGATAACCCACGGCACGGATATCCCTGTCCTCTGTCCTCCACCTCCTCATAAACATTATTTTTTGCCAACTTTGTACTTCCAGCTCCTTTGCTTTTATCACTTCTTCAATTAAATAAAACATGAATATCTCCACTTCATTAGGGATTACTTCCAATTCTGCAACTTCCGAAAAATCCACACTACACTCCCATCAGAATCTTTTTGCAAGTTCAACCAATTTTTATTGGATTATGTGCCATTTTTATGGTTTATCTGCATATACACCTACGACATAAACCTACATCAGGAATTGGTGGTGTATTATGTCCTGGGCCAACTCCCAAAGTGAATATCCTGGGCCCAAACATTTACAATGATATTATTGTTGATATAAGGAGAATTGGAACATTTGACACAAATTGGTCAAGTGAATCTGGAAAATCCAGATCCATACTGCTGTCACTCCATGGGGGACTACAGGAAAAAATAACGAAGAAACATACTGGTTACAGGAATCAGATGATAGGGTAAATGGTAAGATTGGGCTATCCCATGATATGAACTAAAGAGAGGAAGAAAGAAAGCTAAATTAAGAGGTCAAAGACAGGAATGAACAGGGCAAAAGCCCAGATTTTTTCTTTTTCTTTTTTATGTGGTGAGAGGAAATTCATGGGACAGGTCTTTAATGAAAATAAGTGGAATGCAGCCAGTGGCTTGACAGGCAATGAGTGGACCCAGGGAGGTGTGAATATAGATAAGATACAAGGGGGTTTGTAACAAGTTAAGTGTCATATGTGTAAGGTGGCTTTTTTTCTGATAAAATAAATGGGTTTAAGTCAATATTAAGGGAGATTACCTTGTTACCATATATAGTGATAGTTCAAGAAGCGATTTTTTTTTTTATAGATATGATAGATTATTAGTGGTGTATGAACTGGAAGGGTATGAGTCTCATAGTAATAACCTATTACATAATGAAGAAGGGTGAGGCTTCTTGATGTAGGTGAGGAGGGGCACCCCCTATAATAGTTACATTGAAAGAAATTTTTCTGAATATGTGTTGAAATCCAAGGATACTTAGAAAAGATACTGTTGGTCTTGGTATATAGGAGACCAAGTAGCTGTGGAGAAATTAAGCAACACCTGCTAAGTGTGATGCAGGAATTCACTGATCTAAATGTGAAATATAAGGTGACAGTGGGGGGTTTAATATGCCTGGGATATACTGGAGAAACTATTCAGTGAAACCAGGGGCTGATAAATTTGGTTCAAACTTCATAGAAAAAATATGACTTATTTTACACAATATGTGGAGATAACAAGCTTTTCCAATGATGAACTTTTAGTAAATGATATAGAGATATCCAGTCCACAGGGAAAGAGTGATCGTGTATGCCTAAAATTTGCATGTCATTTGGGACTTTACACAAGGAAAAACAAGAAAATGGTATACATGTATAAAAAGCTGATATTAATATGAGTACTGATTGGAAAAATTGTATAAATTCTGATGAAATAGTGATGAACTAAGGTAATTAAAAAAATAATTTGATGGAGCTAGTGAATGATTATACATTCAGAATAGAATTTGTAGGAGACTCAGTACAAGGACCAACAAGAATCTCCCAGTGAATAGAAAATTAGAAATTGTGGGAAAGGATGACAAGGATGAAAACTAACAATAGAGAAGTGTCCAGGGAATATATGGAGGTAGAGGAAGAATAGACAGGTTAATAACCAAGAGGTGCATCAAGGAAAGAAATGAAAAGTAAAGAAACAATGAGTGTTAAAAGTAACCTATTATATATATATATATATTTATATATATTCATTAATATGTACAGTCCAAAACTAGAAATACATCCAGTATTCCCGCACTGTTTGTGAATGGGGGAAAAGGAGAAACAGTAATGAAAAAAAAAGGTCTGAATTACTGCCTTATTTCTATAGCAGTGTCTTCACGAGGGAACCAGAAGGAAACATACCTGATACAAATAAGGCATTCCCTATATCTAAATAATAGAGAAATAACTGAATGCTCTATAAGGAAAACTATAAAAAAGTTGAAGTGGAGTAAATCTCCTGGTATAGATGGCTTACTTCCTTGGGTAATTAAGGAAGCTGAAGAACTGATGGTTGTACCATTAAAAATGTTATTCAAATGATCTTTCACTACTCATAAGGTACCTGAGGATTGGAAAGTGGTGAACATCACCTCTATATTTAAATATGAGGACTGGAGATCCCAGAAACTATAGCCTGGTTAGCCTCAGAGCAAATAAGTAAAAAAGTTAAAATGTGTGCAATGATGACAAAATAGTCAACAACTTTATCTAACTTAGGAAGAACTGGCATTTGTTTATCAGTTCCCATGGAGAGCTATTGCCACTAAGCCTGTATTGTATGTACATAATTGTAGGTAAATAGTGTGCCCTTGGATGAATGGAGTAGCAAGAAAGATGCTTGCAAGTGGAGGAAATTTTTATTTCTACTGTAAATAGAGGGTTTCAGTTAGGTATGTGTTTGACATGTAATTATATACTGCATTGGTATTACTCTGAACTTGGCTTAATGCTTGATCAGAAAAAGAACAATAATACAATGAAATGAAATTGTCCACTGATGGATTGAAAAAAAAAAATGTATAATCCTTAACTAGAAAATATTATAAACAAAACATCAAAAAATGTTGCCTGTTCAGACTTGAGAATGCTATTTGAGGACATGCAGTTCTTTGGGAACAGTACAACTACATAATGCCAAAGTGTATAAACAAACTGGCGAATAATTAGATTGAGATAAATAGTCTCCTCGCAGTCAATGTTTGGATCACCAATTGGCAATTTGTGGCTCTAGGTATTGTAATCTCCTACCTGTCTAGAAAATATGCCTATTGATATTTCAAATTATTAAAGTTTTAGTCTTACTTGTGACTCATGCCGTTTAATCTTGTTTCATATCATTTAAACAAGGAATTCAATCTAACAACAATGAAGCCTTGTTACCTGATATTTTGAAATACATCTTTATCTTTGTAATGGCCTCTTATGAGAAAAACAGGAAATCATCAGCATCAGTAGATCTTTCTTGCTCACAATGTGTTCTCCAATATGGCGGCATACTTATGATTATGTCACTCACATTTGTCAACAGGTCATGCAACATTTGAGAGACCTCGTTTGTATGAAAGCTGAATCACTCAGGTCACACTGGAAAGGTTACTTTTCTGTAGGGGTCATCATGTGATATCTAAAGCCATTCTTTTGTCAGAAAACTACATCAAACTGGTCACATATGAATGGCTTCTATCCAGTGCGGGTACTTATATGCCTTGTAAGAGCACTCTTTAGTGAGAAACCAGAATTGCACAGGTCACAATGCTTCTCTCACATGTGGGTCCTCACATGCTATGTGATAGAACCCTTTTCTGAGAAAGCAGAATCATACAGGTCACATTAGAAAGACTTCTCTCCAGTGTGGGTCCTTCTATGCCTTGTAAGAGCACTCTTATGTGTGAAACCAGAATGACACAGGTCACACTGAAAAGGCCTCTCTCCTGTATGGGTCCCCATATGTTGTGTGAGAAAACCCTTTCGAGAGAAAGTAGAATTGCACAGGTCACATTGGAAAGGCTTCTTTCGTGTGTGGGTCTTCATATGCAGTGTGAGGTGACCCTTTTGTGTGAAAGCAGAATCACAAAGGCCACACTGGAAAGGTTTCTCTCCCGTGTGGGTCCTCATGTGCGTCGTGAGAGAACCCTTTTGTGAGAAAGATTCATTGCACAGCCCACATTGGAATGGCTTCTCCCCAGTGTGGGTCATCATATGAAGTTTGAGGTGATTCTTGAGTGAGAAAGCTGCATTGCACAGGGCACATTGGAATGGCCTCTCTCCTGTGTGGGTCCTTATATGTCTTGTGAGGTAACCCTTTTGTGAAAAAGTAGAATTGCATAGGTTACACTGGAAAGGCTTCTCTCCTGTGTGGGTCACCATATGCTGTGTGAGGTGACTCTTTTGTGAGAAAGCAGAATCACACAGGTCACACTGGAAAGGCTTTTCTCCTGTGTGTGTTCTCATATGCTGTTTGAGATAACTCTTCTTTGAGAGAGAAGAACCACAAACATCACATTTGATTGGCTTCAATCCTGTGTGGGTCGTCATATGTTTTGCAAGATAATACTTTTGTGAGAAAGCAGAATCGCACAGGTCACATTGGAAAGGCTTCTCTCCTGTGTGGATCCTCATATGCTGTGTGCGGTTACTCTTTCGTGAGAAAGCAGAATCACAAAAATCACACTGAAAAGGCTTTTCTCCTGTGTGGGTCCTCATATGCTCTCTGAGATAATCCTTTCGTGAGAAAGAACAACCACAAACGTCACACTGGATTGGCTTCAATCCTGTGTGGGTCCTCATATGTTTTGTGAGAGAACACTTTTGTGAGAAAGTTTCATTGCACAGGCCACACTGGAATGGCTTCTCCCCAGTGTGGGTCATCCTGTGAAGTTTGAGGTGATTCTCTTGTGAAAAAGCTGCATTACACACGTCACATTGGAAAGGCTTCTCTCCAATGTGGGTCCTCATATGCAACGTGAGATTACTCATTTGTGAGAAAGCAGAAATGCACAGGTCACAGTGGAAAGGCTTTTATCCTGTGTGGGTCCTAATATGCTTTGTGAGACCATCCTTTTCTGAGAAAGTAGAATCACACACATTACACTGGAAAGGCTTTCTCCTGTGTAGATCACCGCATGATCTTTGAGTTGATTTTTGTGCTATTTGAAATCACCCTTTTGTGATAAAGGAAAATCACACAGTTCACACTAAAAAAGCTTCTCTGAAGTGTAGGTCATCACACAATATCTAAGATGACTCATGATATAGCCTGCTGCAGATGTCACACTGAATCCTTATCATTGTGTGACATGTATGGAATCTATGGGGTACTTCTTCCAAAGAAATGGTGATAGGTACCCTCATCCTGGAAAAAATATATATATAATTATAAGATTGACATCTAACTCGTTGAAAATCTGTAATACACTGTAATAGGATAGTGGATGTTTCATACACAAATAATTTTGTATTTAAGTCTCTTTGTACTGAAACAGTATTACTACATCAGGGGTGCCTTGCTTAACTCATCCACCCCTTTCACCATTTGCCAGAATGTCACTCCCCCCCTCCTTTCCAAGATTGCCTGTTTCAAAAGGTACATTCTAAATAATATGCTGGTATTATCACACAGCATAAAAATTTTCTAATCCTAAGATTAACCTGGGTCAGCACAGGTATAATTCCAGCCCGATAGGCCAGATAGGCCAAAGCCTATCTTTGCTTTCCTCATCCCGTAAACCTAATGTGGTCACAATTCACCCCCAGAAAACCCAAAGTTCCCCCCTGGGGGTGAATTTCACCCCTAATGAGAACCCCTGAACTACATAATGCCAAAGTATATAATCACACTGTTGAATAATTGGATCGAGATAAATAGTCTCCTCCCAGTCAATGTCTGTATCACCAATTGGCAGTGTGTGGTTGTCTGTCTGGTAAACTTCAACCTCCGTCTAGAAAATATGCCTCTTGATATTTTAAAATATTAAAGTTTTAGCGTTACTTAAGACTCGTATTGTTTTAATTTGGTTCATGTCACTTAAACAAAGAATTCAATCTAACAACAATGAAGCTTTGTTACCTGATATTTTGAAATATATCTTTATCTTTGCAATGGCCTCTTATGTATAAAAACCGAAATCATCAGCATCAGTAGATCTTTCTTTCTCATGATTTGTCCTTCAATTTGGCAGCATATTTACGATTATGTCACTCACAGTTGTCTACAGGTCACCTGACCTGTGCCCAGTAAGATTACATAAGGGAAGGTATAATGGTAAATTTGTAGAGGTGCACATCTTTACAATATAACACTAGAAGTTTAAATATCAAGTTTGTAAATTACAATACATCAACATTTTTCTTTTGCAGAAATCAATACCAGAAAAAGCTGTTAAAAGCAATAAACTAAAGAACATAGTTACAACAAGTGCTTGAGACGGTATACTTGTTTTGATAGATAAAGTCAAAGAAATTGAAATATAACTTGGTCTAACCTAACCTACCATGCAATTAATAATGCTGTACCTGTAATGCTAGTGGTCATCAGGATCATTGTCATCAGGATCATTGTCAGGGATGTTGACAGCAGGTTTTGGCATCCAATTGGACTGCTGGCTATGGAGGAGCTTTACAGCTTCAAGAAAAGCATGAAGCTCAGCTACATAGAACTGTTTCAAAAATATTATGTCACTTGAAGTGGGAGAAAACCCAGTACACAATGTAGTCGCCACCATTGTGTCATTGTCAAACTAACATTGATGGGACTGGACAGATGCCAACATGGCATCTTGAGCCAATCACCATGGCTTTCTTTGGTACTGTATTTGCATTTAGTAATTTTCTATTGATTTCTGCCAAGAAAGATGTATGTTCCATTGATGTATACAGATTTATTTTTAATTTTCTATTACTATATTGTTTAGATAAGCGCTTCTACAATTAAACAGGTAAAACTGCTCATACTATAATGCAACGACTTGTAGTATATATGACTTGGACTTGAGGAGTGAATATCATAATTTTATTTCCAAGAATAATTAGTGCACAATGAATTCAGAGTGAACTTCATGAATTCTTTACTTTTGGACAGAGGAGGACAAGATGGAGCACCATCCCCTAATAGGAATGCACGAAAGCAAACAGGATACACACATTAATAATTATAAAGACGCTTGCCAGTCTCAGTTTTTCATTCCAATTGTTACTGATATTAATACTAATTTCTGGTACTTACATATAGAGCTCAAAATACTCAAAATGATAGAAACTAGCCAATGATATATTGCAGCTGAGCCAATGATATACTGCAGCTGGGACCAGTGAAACTCTTTACAATATACAAAAATGTTTGCCAGTTTCAACTTTCCAAATATCACTATCAACATTACTATTAATTTGCAATAGTTCCATATGTGCTTCAAAATATTCAATGATAACAGCTAACCAATGATAGAGGTAAAAACTGCTGCTGTGAGACCTTACCTGACCTATCCCATAGATGATGTTCGCCTATTTTTTCCACCAATAGCTACCGACGACATTAGTTTGCTGTACTTATATCTGGAGTAGAAAATACTCAGAATGATAAGAGCTAGCCGATTATATTGGTAATTGCAGTTGTGAAAGTGACAAACTTCTTGATAAATACTCACAAGTTTACCCTGCTCAGAATACCAAGTACAATGCCAAACGAGAATTGAAGTGTAGTAAATGCCAAATGCAAACATTACGCATGCTCTAAACAACATTACCATCAAATCATTACACTTACGAATTCAAGAAGAAAGCACTTACTTGGCCTGTACAAAGCACAGCCACGAAAACAAAAGCTTCTTATAGCTGAAATGGTGCAAAATGTCATTTGTAAACAAACAGTACTGTGATGTGAATGTGAGTGTATGTGGCGCGGGCGGGTACAGGCGGCTGGGGTGCCGCTGATTCCTCGCTTGTGTGGATGAACAGTTACCAGTTAGCTTTTAAACGTGTACAAACATAGGAAAGTCTGTAGTTTCACGGCAGCTACCATTTTCTAACCATTAGGTGAGAAAGGAAACGGATATAAATAATACTAATTAACCATATACCATACTATTTAACCATATAATGTCTTGGGGAGAGTAAAAGATCGTGCGTCAACGATTAATGTGCCTCAAACATGTATGCCTAAAATGTAAAAAAGTAGCAAATACGTAAGGTTAAGAGTTGTTAAACGGAACATATGAACATATAGATAATTTATTTTCATCATATAAAGATGATATGTAAATGAATAAATGTTCACAAAGTATAGTAAAATTATTTTTACGTGGCACTGCATGATTTAATGAAAATATTTATGTAAAGAATATATACACAGCTAAGCTATAATTTCTAAACAAAATAGTTAACGTTAGTAATCAACATAATGTAAATATGTAGGAAATATCCGTGCTAGTTTATGTACAGTTCAACATAGACCCGGATGGTTTAAACTTTTAACAAGTTCCTTGTCCTCTGCTTCAGATATGTGACAGAGGGCTTTTACGGAATCAAGATTTAATTTATTTCTTATATCTGTTTTTATTAGGTGTAATTTAGAAAACAACCGTTCAGCGGCCGTGTTTGTGACAAGCAGAGCCAATATCTGTAGTGCAAATGTAGCCACAGTTTTAAAGGGATACTCATCACCGTATTTCACAGTTGCAAGCTTGTTATAAAATTCGATTGGCTCTCCTGCTTTCTCTGTTACCTCAGTGGGCAATGGAACACTGTCTAAGCTTCTCCAATTGTTGTCAAGTGTTTGAATCTCTCCTTCATATATCCGTGGCAAACATTGAACTATAGGGTGCAAAGCAAGATCTAAGGAATAACAGGTCTAACCACTTCCGACCGAATTTCGAGGGAGTTGGCGCAGCGGGCCCGTGAACGTCACCTGGCTGTTCAAAGTGGGGTTTGCGGGTCCTATAGCTGTCAGTTGAAGCTGGTGCGTCGTTCGGGTATGTTGTTGCCTTCGCTCGCACCGCTCCACGCAATTAGTTATATTCTGACAAATATTATATAAAATATATATATAATATTATAGTTCCTGTCTATATATATGAATATATAATATATATGATATATAATATATATATATATAATATATATAATATTATAGTTCCTGTCTTCCTTGGCGTTTCACAGTTTTCTTCAGTGTTTCACAAAGAGAAAACGGACCCAGTCTAATGACGTCAGAAGCTGCGCACAATAATTCAAACGGTCTGACCTGTTTATTTAGATCTTGGTGCAAAGAAGGCATGAAATCACGCGTTCGTGGGTCAATGAATTTTTCAGGAATAAAATATGATGTCATTTCCCACAGAGGATCACTAAGGTCGAATCGTTTCTTTATTTCTTCACATAGTTTTATCATGAACATTCTGTATCTTCCTCTCACATCCTTTACAAAGTCTGCATTTCTGTTGTACTCCGGTTTTTGCAGTAAGGCATGAACATATGCCCCTAAGTATTATATGTTGCTTAAAGGAGCATGGTTGCTATCCAGGGATGGATCAAATGTGGAAATAGGAGACCTATTGATCAACTCCGTACGGCAAAAATACTGTAATGTTGTCTTGTATAGTTTGTTAAGATGGTCATGTACATGGAAAATTGTTGGGGTATCCTTTTGAAACAACAAGTTTAAGCTTGTCACAGTTGGTAGAATAAATTGCAAAAAATTCAAATATAAAAACACAGAGGGGTCGCTAAGATCTTTTACAATCTTGGTTACTACTCTCAGTTTCTTTTGTCTTTCAATGTGCGCAAAATATTCTTTTAATGCATCCCATTGTTCTATAATTCTTTCTACTGCTTGCTGGAGTGACAGCCGATGGGTTTGGCAAGGGTGGAGCACTTTATGTGGTTTAACCTCTAGTAATGTCTGGAAACGTTTGAATTCATACTTTCGTTTGGCGCTGTGTGCAAAATATGTTTCTAATTACATCTTCACAATATCTGGGGAACGTTTTAGCCACCTGTGATGCACAAAGATGGAGGGAGTGACAAATGCATTTAAATATACTAATTCCTGGAAATGTTTGCTTCAACCTGCTACTCAAAGAATTATAGTCCCCCATGATGTTTGAGGTACCATCAGCAGCGAAGCCAATCAAATTATTGAGAGGAATAGCGTGAGTGTGTAAGGTATTGACCAACATATTATATAGTGACAGTCCAGTCGAACCACACATCTCATCATTTGCACCATAAATGTTGATTAGATCCAGCATCCTTGTAACAATGGCACCCTTGATTGCATCATAATATTTCATAATCATTGTTAAGCATTTTGTCGCACTAACATCTGTTGACTCGTCAAGAATTACTGAAAATTTGTTTTGCCTCAAGTCTCTCACCATTTCCTCTGAGATAACTGACCCTACTTTTTTGCTACAACAGTACATTTTGTTCTTTTCATGTGTAGTCCTTTTGCAATGGCAGAATCAGGAAACATTGCTTTGCGGAGGTCAGTCATGTGGTCAGCAAGAAGGAAGGGCACTTTATGCTCGGCTATAAAGCAAATCAACAAAATATATGCCGAGCTGATCTGTGCACTAAGATCCGGATGTTCTCTTCGATCTTCCGGGATGGAACTGGCGGCATGAATTAATCTGTGTATTCTGTAAAACATGGCACGATTAATTAAGGAAGTGATGTCACACCAGAGGAAAACAAGCAAACAAAATGATAATTCATGTTGTTTGCGAATTTTATCAAGCCTTCACTCTAACCAAAGGACGTCTTACAATGGTCCCTATCTGGACAGATTAACAGCATTAGCACCTTACCATGTGTCTTTTTACCGTCGTCAGATTGCTTGCAAAGGTTAATGACACGTCAGACAATAAGCTTTTGTTGGATCTCCATCTACCTTTGCCAACCATGGCTTGAATTCCTCCATCTCCAGCCATGCGTCTCTCAGCTTCCGTTTATTAGCCATGATATATAATCTGAAGTAGACCATGAACTTTAAAATACATAAGTTCAAGATATGCATTCCATTTTCTTTGGAGTGCCCCCCCCCCCATTCAGATGAATTTACTATAAAGGGGTAACTTTGTCAGATTCGGTACACTCATGAAAGATTACTTACTTGTGATATTTTGACTGTTTAGAGGACTATTATTTCGTGTGCGTTATACACGCAGTAGTATTAGAGAAAATTAAATCAGTTGAACACACTAGCAAATAGGCAGGGCTCGTCTCGGAGTGATCCTTGAAGTGCGGCTATTAGGAAGGCAACCACAAAACTGACTAGTTCTGCTTCATAGTTCGAATGCATTTTGCCTCGGTTTGCATATTTTCTACAATAATTTGCCAGTGCACTGCACAGTTATGTTCAGAAATATGTGTAAACATAGTAAGAAAAGATATATCCAACGTAAAAAGCTGAATTTTCTATGAGGAATTTTATTCTACGGAAAGAGGAATTTGAAATTACCCTATTATGTCTGCTAAATATATTTGTAGTAAGCCATTCATCAATCAAATGAATACAATTTGTTAATTACTTCTTATAACATCCGTATTAATAACATTTACATACTATATAGGTAGTTATTATGTCGATCTTTTGCCAAGTGGCGAATGAGGAAAAAACTGCTACAGGCAGTTGCCAGATGTCGTCACTATTCTACATTCCGCAGAAAAAAATTCTACGGCAACACCGAGTCGGGCGGTTGGCACCCCAGATGGAGTGGGGGGGAGGGAGGGTCAAAGGGGCGCGAATGTTGGTACCCCCAGAGGGGGGAGTACCCGCGCATCGGCGTGGGTCGACAGTACCAAGGTATATGGACCTTGGTATATAGACCTTGGACAGTACCAAGGAAGGACCACGTGTATGTGGAGGTGCGAATGTGAACGTGAGAGAGAGAGACTCGCCCCGAACGGTGGTATGGGGCTAGTATTAGAAGTTAGGAAGGGAGGGAAACTAGAACGGAAGGGACCTTGCTGCTGCTGCTGCTGCTGCCAGTGTTCAGAAAGGAGGAGGTGTAAGGACCGACCCAGAAACATTCGAAGGAACGGGATCGTCCACAACAAAACCAAGTACCTTACAAGTGTAGTAATTCATCTCTTTACTTAGTTATTGCATATATTTATTGTATATGTAATACTCATTTATTATACATGTAGTACATAATCTCAATATATATTTATTGTAAATGTTTTGTATAAGTAATCCTTTGTAGTAATTACATTATATAAGTGCCCTATACACAATTATATAGCCGATTATGTACGTCGCTAGGCAAACGCTCCAAGCGTAAGCACTGTTTTCAAGTGTATATACCATAGCATTAAGGTATTTAGTATAACGTTACCCTTAACCGTTTTGCACGCATATTCCTCATTATATGTAATTGTTCTCTTGTTTCTGTATATTCTTATGTATATACCTATATGTGCTTGTCTGTATTATACAGCCTACGGGATCTACCTGGCAACAGAGTATCAGGGTTCCGTTCTTGGGCCACTTCTATTCATAGTATATACAAATGATATAGACCATGGACTAAAATCTACTGTTTCCAAATTTGCTGATGATACAAAACTGTGCGGAGTGGCAAATGATCACTCAAACC
The DNA here is from genome assembly GCF_046742065.1 of Oratosquilla oratoria. Classification (NCBI taxonomy): domain Eukaryota; kingdom Metazoa; phylum Arthropoda; class Malacostraca; order Stomatopoda; family Squillidae; genus Oratosquilla; species Oratosquilla oratoria. The sequence goes on from NC_134788.1 coordinate 51,835,544, forward strand.
AATTAGATATTGAAGAAGATTTAGATAAATTACAGCAATGGTCTGAAAAGTGGCTAATGAAATTTAACACAAGTAAATGCAAGGTAATGCACATAGGTAAAAATAACAGTAAGTACGATTACAAGTTATTTGGAAATTCGTTAACATAAGTGAATAGTGAAAAAGATATCGGCGTAATTATCAGTAACGATCTCAAATCATCCAAGCAGTGTATTTCAGCCTCTGAGAAAGCAAATAAGATTCTGGGACTGATTGCGCGACCTTTTGATTTCAAAAGTCCATCACTCATTAACAAGCTATATAAATCGTTAGTTCGTCCACATTTGGAATATGCTGTTTCTGTATGGTCACCGAACCTCATTAAAGACATTGACAGACTGGAAAAAGTACAACGGCGAGCCACAAAACTGATTCCAAATATCAAAAATAAATCATACCAAAATCGACTAAAACACATGAATCTGTTTTCCCTAAAAAAGCGTAGACTCAGAGGTGACTTGATACAGGTCTTTAAGATTTTAAAGGGAATTGACAACATCAAAAGTGACAAAATTTTCACATTGAATGAGAATCAGACAAGAAACAATGGTCTCAAACTGTCCGGAAATAGATTCAATTTGGAAGTAGGTAGAAACAACTTTGCCAACCGTGTAGTTAATGAATGGAATAAACTTCCTGCACAGGTAGTGCAATGTAGTTCAGTTCGAAGCTTTAAGAATCATTTAGATAAATACCTAAGATGCTGTAATGATTATAATTTATCTTATATTATTTGTTTTTGTTTTATCATTTGTCTGTCTGATTTTAATTTATTATTAGTTATATGTTCAATTTATTATTATTTACTATTTACCTGTTTGTTTATTATTTAACTATACCTATGCATTTATTTATGTATTTTGTTATTTACATTATTATAGTTTTTATTTATTGTTTTATTATTAATATGATTTTTTTTTTTTTGCATCCGACCTAGATATGGATCAAAAGGTCTCCTGTCGGCATGCATGCTCCGCCTTTGTAAAGTGGGTCACGGAAGCGTGGCCATATCATGGCTAGGCCCCCAAGCATCGCCTGGAGGTAGATTCCCTCCTACCGTGATCGCGTGTAGACCTACGAAATAAATTCCCTTATCTTTCAACCAGTGTTTGCACTTAACCAACCACATACGTACATTAGCTAGGCGGATATGTAGGTTTTCTTAAAAAAAAAAAAGAAAAAAAAAAAGGCATAACTATTTTTCTGTTTTCCTATTTTTATTCTAAGTTTTATATTCTATATCTAATATTTTCATACTTTATGATTTTTTGGATTTCATATATTTAGCGTTGTTTACACGGCGTTGCATTTATTCGCTTTGGACAAGCTGGTGAGAGCGACTAAAGACACTTGAGACTAAAGTAATGAGGTCACAGCGTCTGTTCGACGCTGCGATGAAGTTGAACTTTATCGCCCACGTCCAGCGTTTCAGTAGCAAATATATAACTCAGGCTAGTCCAGCTGACAACGGCAATTTGCAGGGGTGTATGTGCTTCGCGGCTGGGTGCATTGTCCAGTTTTCTTTTTTATGATGGCATCAAAACTAACTCGAATGAAAGGAAAGGAAATATTTACCCTCCAGATTATGGAACACTGCATCATGATATGGAACATTAGACTGAAAGACTATTCAAATAAGCCAATAAATGATAGACAAAAAGTACAAATGCTCATCGACCTTGCAGACTACGAAGAGTTCAAAAGATAATAAATTATGTTTGTATTAAATAATTAATCACCTTACCTCTATAGTGGTAGTGCCACCAAACACAACTGCCCTGATTCAGTCTATGGACTAGAGGGTTATCCAATGTGCAAAACGAGTCTAAGACTTACAATCTCTACCTGCAGAAGTGGCTCGTCGTCACGGAGGATGGGACTTATGATGAAGGCTATGAGGACAACAGTGGGAGGAAAATGCTGCACAATTTCAAGAAATACAACTTCAAGGAAACGATTTATAACTGGGCAGAGGCCTGGAAAGCAGTGGCTTTCTCCACATTTAAGAATGCCTGGTGCAAGCCTATGAAAAAACTCTATCTCAGCCTCGTGATTTTGAGGGATTCGAGGCACTAAAGGTAGCTGGAATGTTGGCTGTAGCTGGACAGGGTTCTATTCATGTACAGTAGAGGAGCTGGAGGATTGGGTAGAAGAGGATGCTGACCTGCTTGGTTATCATCACCAAACAGGTGAAATTGTGCGTGCTAGGGCTCAATTCACTCAACCCACTCGTGGAAAAGGGAGAGGCGGCAGCAGCACCCGGACCGTCAATTGCAGCAGGGATTGTTGTGACAGACACACTGCTGGCCCTAGCTGACAGAGTTGGTGAACCTCTGGTTGGAAGTTATGAAATGCTCTGCATAGTTTGTCACCCTTTAATGAAAAAACAACTGGCCACAAACATCCAGTAGAAAAAAAAAGTTACCGATTACTTTAAGGTTACCCTATCACCTGACCTTCCAGTCAACAAGAAGCAGAGATCTCCGATGATGTGTCAGTTGCTTCAAAATCCTCAATGAGCTTACCCAGTAAATCTTACTCATAGACACTACAAGTGACACCAGATACACCAAAACAAAATTTCCCCACCTTTGACGACAAGTAAAGAAAGTACACAGTGTACATTTATGTAGGTTTAAGTGTTTAGCGCCAAGTGCAATGTTAATATAACCTTAGAGTGTGTTCATTTAGTGTAAAGTGATGGATAACTACAGTTAAGTACAGCACACAATGAAATACAGTACAGTGGTGGTGGTGAGCTCTGATGTAGTGTGGTGGTATGTGTGTCACTTGGCTTCTTCTCCCTTCGTCTCATAGCACTATTTCCCAACACGACATCCCAGCATCCCTTCCTTGTTTGATGTGTGAAACACAGTAAAAAATGCTTTTATGTACCTTTTTACTTATACTACATTATTTAAGCAGTGTACCACCAAAGATGTACTGTTAAAACTAAAAAGAATACACCTGCAGAGTTTGAGATAAATTTAAAAGTATGACTAAAGATGGATCTCTGACAATTTGTAGGCATTTCTTCCATAGTACATTGGGGCACTCCTCTTCACCTAAGCTCTGGAAATAACTTTTTGGGTTTCCCAGCAATAGCTGGTAAAAAAGAAAACCATCTAGTCACAACGGAGTGCAACTATAAACTTCTACAAATTCATTGAATTCCTTTAACTGAGCTCTTCTTTTAGTTGAGTTGATGAAATGGCCGTACACTTTGAACACAATATTTTCAGCGTCAATTTACAATTTAACTGTGGCAAATATTGTTGTACAATGCAAAATATGAGCCAGGAAGTTGGCAGCAGTAAGGTTCTTAAGCTATTTGCACTTTTTGATTAACATTATTGTATTTTATATATTTTACACCTGCATTATCAGCAGTGTATGCACTTTATTCAGATCCTGACCTAACATATCTAGTTTAGATAGCAGCTGTTTTTTTATGGCCTCTGATGATTTATTGTCAAGTAACACATGGTGCATTCCCTTCTCAAAATGAAAGGATTTCGGTAGAAGTTTTGGTCAATATTTTTGTTGGCTCCAATCCAGTCCTTTCTCTAGTCACTTCTTACTTTACATTGTAGACCCAGCACTCCACATAGCAACTCAACAATACTGCCACCTGGTGTCCATTCACTGACCCACACAAATGACAACAAATGAGCGAAGACAACGATCTTCCACTCCATGAAAATAATCAAATGCCTCCACCAAACTCTTGTTATCAACCAAGCTGTGTACAGTAAGGTCTGGCATTTGACAATGTTCCTAGTAATCTGTCCAAGATAGGAAGCAGCCTCAGTGCACTCAACAAGAGTCAAGGTCTCAGCAGACAATGTGGATTTCACCACTTGGCACAATTTCTTCTATTGCCATTAAATCAGGTATCTTCTTCCTTCCTCATCCTTGGGAAAAATCACAAATCCTCCCTGGAAACCACCATCAGATAGGTTCCCAAAAGGAGCTTCTGAGAAGCACCCAATCATAGTCCTCCACAACTGACAGCTTTATAAAAAAAAAAATAAATAAATAAAAATGGTCACCCATAACTCGGTTGATAATCTTATTGAGTCTCACAGCATCAGCCACTGTAACATTTTAGGATGATCACACATCAAAGGCAATATCTGGTCTTGTTTGTGTAATTATCCAGCTCAATTGACCAAGTAAAGCTCGGAATTCCTTCTTCTCATTGTCTGACAGCTCACTGGACTTAGCTGCTGACCTGTGACATCCCAAATTCAGTGGTGTGAGCAGACTGGCATTACTATACTGGCCAACTGTTATACCTTCGGCAGTAGTGTCCACTTCCAAACCTATGTATTTGAAGGTAGATGATGCTTTGCTCCCAGTATAGAACTCTCGTTGAAGAACATCAATAACCTTCTCCTGGAACATCCTAGTACCCATCCAGAGAAAATCATTCACATACGATAACATGAAGTTTACCATCATAATACCAAGAAAACAAGGATGATTTAAGTGGACACTCCTCAGCTGAAAGAGACAGTAGCTGACTCTTGACATGCAAGTACCACACTCTCGCTGCATCACATAGACTGTACACAGTCTTTTTCAGTCTCCAAAGCTGGCCACAGTAATATTCTGGGGGAGGACACAAGTAAATCTCTCGCTCTTGTTATAGCCAACCGTGAATCGAATGAGACTTTCAAATCTCCAGCCTGCTACTATCAAAGTTTTGAATTCATCTCATCACCCCCAATGTATAACCAATGTTGGTCTTCGGAACATGACCATGAAACTATAACCCACGCCACCCTCGACTATATAAAGGGGCCGGCCCTCAGCCGACCCTCTCCCTTACATACAAACTCGCCCCCCCCTCCTATGGACTTCACCTTCCTGGTCTCACCCCTTCGCCACTGTTGATTGTGCACCAAGTATTTGCAAGTATTAGTGTAAACATTTGTCTTGGACTTGAGTAGTGTTATTAGTTATTTGTGTTAGAATTACAGTCGAACCTCGAAAGCCCGGACCAATTGGGGGGAAGGGTGATCCGGTCATGCCAAAAGTCCGGTCATCGAAAATCTCCCTAACACCCGTAGATTTTCGTAGCGGTATACGTATAGGTAATGTATGATATGGCATATAAACACATATGAATAATACTCTAACACTGTAATAATACTATAATACTGATAATTCTATAATAATAACTAATACAGGCATTTAAATGTACTGTATATACAGTGTACTGTACTGTATTTTTTCATTACGTACACGGTAAATATCGGAAGGTATGCACGCGGGACAGTGGTGGCGGCCAGTGTTGCCGTTTGTCCGTAGCTCCAATTTCCGTCGTTTTCTCATCATTTAGTGAAAGAAAACGTACTAGAGTCTAATTACAGGGGCTACTGCTGTATCTGAGAAAGCTGTCGATTTGCCCATTGATATAATTGTAATGTAATGATGTGACATATGGACTTGTATCTGGCCAACCTAGGTTACATTGCACTCTGGAGAAGTGTAGGTGAGGGAGGATGGTACTTTTGTGATATGTCACACAAGTAAATGCAACGAGGAAGTCTAGTAATAAATACTGAGCTGGGCATTTCCGTAGACCAGTGCAGGTAATCACCTCGTACCACCATTCATAGTAATATTCGTACGTGATTAAACCTATTTTAATTTAGGGAATGCACTAACAAGGCATACCGAATTGTATTTTTTTTTTCTACCATATACTGAATTTAAGAAGAAAAGGGACATTACGGACATAATTCCGCTGATGACGTCATGTCCGCAGCATGACGTATTTATCCGTTTTGATGACGAGTTTCCGCAGAACGGCAACACTGGTGGTGGCCAGGGTTGGCGCGTTTTCTACACTGCCGTGTAGAATGGGAGTGTTGCCATACATTTTTCTCGAGCGTGTGCAGACTTTCATAGCAAGATGTACTTGTCAAACTTTGACAAAATGTTGGTTCTAGTTTTTTTTTATTCTTGAATGTATATAAAGGCCCCATGCCCTAACATTTTCAGTAAGATATAAAAATATTTTTTTATATTATCGCTAAAAGCTGAAACTTTAGCGTATAATTTTTTTCTACACGGTAAAAACGTATCTTTTGGGGTATAATATTTTATAAGTAACACAATTACCAATAAAAGTCATATTTTGATGTACCATTTATTATTTAATAACTAGTTCTATGATTTTTAAACAAAAGTTTGAGTTTTTGAATGTTTTTAACAGCCCGCTGATATGTAGAAAAAATTCCTAATGTCCTTGTGCAGTTGCCACATGCCGCTATTTTACTAAGTTTTGGTACAAAATTCTACGAAACGGCAGCCCTGGTGGCGGCTTGACTGGGCCGGGTTTAAGTACACGTGTACAGCCGTCGCTACCACCTACCAGACAAATAGGGAACTTTGCTTGAAAAGTCTGCCCATTGTTCATTTCGACCGGTCATACGAGGGTACGGGCATTCGGGGTCCGGGCTTTCGAGGTTCGACTGTATATAATTTGGTTAATTCTCAGTAAACTGTGAGTTGTGTGTTTTCTTTTGTTAGGAAAGTGTATTTATGTTATTCCTCAGAATACTGTGAGTGTATGCTTGTAAATGTAAAAACAGTTAAGCTTTATTTTTCACTTGTAGTAAATATAGATTATTCAAGTTTTGTGCAGACTTCTATCTTACCATCCACCCTTATAATCTTGCTTACATCCAGTCTTATATAAGCTGTTATTGGAACTTATCGTAATCTTCTTATAATCTCTACATGTTCCACTTTATTGTTACAGGCTTGCTCCTGAACTGGAATTCGATTTATCCCTAGACTCGAAATTAGTTACATTACTTTTCATCAACTCAGGCCAAACCTACCAAGCCCATGACACTCTCTATAGTTGCCCTAAAGGTAAGCTGACTTCACATCCAGGCTGTGACACTCAACCAAACACAGAAGCCATTGCCAGAGTCAATTGGAAGATTCTTTAGAACAAGCTGGGGAGTCCTTCCTAAAGCTGGATGCGTCCTCTACAAAGCCCTCTGCTACAAGACATTCCTTGATTAAAGGGCTTCCATCTTTCACCTTTTCTGTGATAACCCACGGCACGGATATCCCTGTCCTCTGTCCTCCACCTCCTCATAAACATTATTTTTTGCCAACTTTGTACTTCCAGCTCCTTTGCTTTTATCACTTCTTCATTTAAATAAAACATGAATATCTCCACTTCATTAGGGATTACTTCCAATTCTGCAACTTCCGAAAAATCCACACTACACTCCCATCAGAATCTTTTTGCAAGTTCAACCAATTTTTATTGGATTATGTGCCATTTTTATGGTTTATCTGCATATACACCTACGACATAAACCTACATCAGGAATTGGTGGTGTATTATGTCCTGGGCCAACTCCCAAAGTGAATATCCTGGGCCCAAACATTTACAATGATATTATTGTTGATATAAGGAGAATTGGAACATTTGACACAAATTGGTCAAGTGAATCTGGAAAATCCAGATCCATACTGCTGTCACTCCATGGGGGACTACAGGAAAAAATAACGAAGAAACATACTGGTTACAGGAATCAGATGATAGGGTAAATGGTAAGATTGGGCTATCCCATGATATGAACTAAAGAGAGGAAGAAAGAAAGCTAAATTAAGAGGTCAAAGACAGGAATGAACAGGGCAAAAGCCCAGATTTTTTCTTTTTCTTTTTTATGTGGTGAGAGGAAATTCATGGGACAAGTCTTTAATGAAAATAAGTGGAATGCAGCCAGTGGCTTAACAGGCAATGAGTGGGACTAGGGAGATGTGAATATAGATAAGAAATAGGGGGGTTTGTAATAAGTTATGTGTCATATGTGTAAGGTGGCTTTTTTCTGATAAAATAAATGGGTTTAAGTCAATATTAAGGGAGATGACCTTGTTACCACATATAGTGACAATTCAAGAAGTGATTTTTTTTTTTTATAGATATGATAGATTATATATTAGTGGAGTATGAACTGGAAGGGTATGAGTCTCATAGTAATAACCTATTACATAATGAAGAAGGGTGAGGCTTCTTGATGTAGGTGAGGAAGGGCATCCCCTATAATAGTTACATTGAAAGAAATTTTTCTGAATATGTGTTGAAATCCAAGGATACTTAGAAAAGATACTGTTGGTCTTGGTATATAGGAGACCAAGTAGCTGTGGAGAAATTAAGCAACACCTGCTAAGTGTGATGCAGGAATTCACTGATCTAAATGCAGTGACAGTGGGGGGTTTGATATGCCTGGGATATACTGGAAAAACTATTCAGTGAAACCAGGAGCTGATAAATTTGGTTCCAACTTCATAGAAAAAATAAGACTTTACACAATATGTGGAGATAACAAGCTTTTCCAATGAGGAACTTTTAGTAAATGATATAGAGATATCCAGTCCACAGGGAAAGAGTGATCGTGTATGCCTAAAATTTGCATGTCATTTGGGACTTTACACAAGGAAAAACAAGAAAATGGTATACATGTATAAAAAGCTGATATTAATAAGAGTATTGATTGGAAAAATTGTATAAATTCTGATGAAATAGTGATGAACTAAGGTAATTAAAAAAATTATTTGATGGAGCTAGTGAATGATTGTACACTCAGAATAGAATTTGTAGGAGACTCAGTACAAGGACCAACAAGAATCTACCAGTGAATAGAAAATTAGAAATTGTGGGAAAGGATGACAAGGATGAAAACTAACAATAGAGAAGTGTCCAGGGAATATATGGAGGTAGAGGAAGAATAGACAGGTTAATAACCAAGAGGTGCATCAAGGAAAGAAATGAAAAGTAAAGAAACAATGAGTGTTAAAAGAAACCTATTATATATATACATATATTTATATATATTTATTAATATGTACAGTCCAAAACTAGAAATACATCCAGTATTTCCGCACTGTTTGTGAATGGGGGAAAAGGAGAAACAGTAATGAAAAAAAAAGGTCTGAATTACTGCCTTATTTCTATAGCAGTGTCTTCACGAGGGAACCAGAAGGAAACATACCTGATACAAATAAGGCATTCCCTATATCTAAATAATAGAGAAATAACTGAATGCTCTATAAGGAAAACTATAAAAAAGTTGAAGTGGAGTAAATCTCCTGGTATAGATGGCTTACTTCCTTGGGTAATTAAGGAAGCTGAAGAACTGATGGTTGTACCATTAAAAATGTTATTCAAATGATCTTTCACTACTTATAAGGTACCTGAGGATTGGAAAGTGGTGAACATCACCTCTATATTTAAATATGAGGACTGGAGATCCCAGAAACTATAGCCTGGTTAGCCTCAGAGCAAATAAGTAAAAAAGTTAAAATGTGTGCAATGATGACAAAATAGTCAACAACTTTATCTAACTTAGGAAGAACTGGCATTTGTTTATCAGTTCCCATGGAGAGCTATTGCCACTGTGCCTGTTTTGTATTTACCTAATTCTAGGTAGTGTATCCCTGGATGAAAGGAGTAGCAAGAAAGATGCTTGCACGTGGAGGAAATTAGCTTTATTTCTACTGTAAATAGAGGGTTTAGTTAGGTATGTCTTGGACATGTAATTATCTACTGCAATGGAATTACTCTGAACTAGGCTTAATGCTTGATCAGAAAAAGAACACTCATATAATGAAATGAAATTGTCCACTGATGGATAGAAAAAAAAAATGTATATAATCCTTAACTAGAAAATATGATAAAAAAAACATCAAAATCTGTTGCCTGTTCAGACTTGAGAATGCTATTTGGGGACATGCAGTTCTTTGGGAACAGTACAACTACATAATGTCAAAATGTATAAACAAACTGGCGAATAATTAGATTGAGATAAATAGTCTCCTCGCAGTCAATGTTTGGATCACCAATTGGCAATTTGTGGCTGTAGGTATTGTAATCTCCTACCTGTCTAGAAAATATGCCTATTGATATCTAAAATTATTAAAGTTTTAGTCTTACTTGTGACTCATGCCGTTTAATCTTGTTTCATATCATTTAAACAAGGAATTCAATCTAACAACAATGAAGCCTTGTTACCTGATATTTTGAAATACATCTTTATCTTTGTAATGGCCTCTTATGAGAAAAACAGGAAATCATCAGCATCAGTAGATCTTTCTTGCTCACAATGTGTTCTCCAATATGGCGGCATACTTATGATTATGTCACTCACATTTGTCAACAGGTCATGCAACATTTGAGAGACCTCGTTTGTATGAAAGCTGAATCACTCAGGTCACACTGGAAAGGTTACTTTTCTGTGGGGGTCATCATATGATATCTAAAGCCATTCTTTTGTCAGAAAACTACATCAAACTGGTCACATATGAATGGCTTCTATCCAGTGCGGGTACTTATATGCCTTGTAAGAGCACTCTTTAGTGAGAAACCAGAATTGCACAGGTCACAATGCTTCTCTCACATGTGGGTCCTCACATGCTATGTGATAGAACCCTTTTCTGAGAAAGCAGAATCATACAGGTCACATTAGAAAGACTTCTCTCCAGTGTGGGTCCTTCTATGCCTTGTAAGAGCACTCTTATGTGTGAAACCAGAATGACACAGGTCACACTGAAAAGGCCTCTCTCCTGTATGGGTCCCCATATGTTGTGTGAGAAAACCCTTTCGAGAGAAAGTAGAATTGCACAGGTCACATTGGAAAGGCTTCTTTCGTGTGTGGGTCTTCATATGCAGTGTGAGGTGACCCTTTTGTGTGAAAGCAGAATCACAAAGGCCACATTGGAAAGGTTTCTCTCCCGTGTGGGTCCTCATGTGCGTCGTGAGAGAACCCTTTTGTGAGAAAGATTCATTGCACAGCCCACATTGGAATGGCTTCTCCCCAGTGTGGGTCATCATATGAAGTTTGAGGTGATTCTTGAGTGAGAAAGCTGCATTGCACAGGGCACATTGGAATGGCCTCTCTCCTGTGTGGGTCCTTATATGTCTTGTGAGGTAACCCTTTTGTGAAAAAGTAGAATTGCATAGGTTACACTGGAAAGGCTTCTCTCCTGTGTGGGTCACCATATGCTGTGTGAGGTGACTCTTTTGTGAGAAAGCAGAATCACACAGGTCACACTGGAAAGGCTTTTCTCCTGTGTGTGTTCTCATATGCTGTTTGAGATAACTCTTCTTTGAGAGAGAAGAACCACAAACATCACATTTGATTGGCTTCAATCCTGTGTGGGTCGTCATATGTTTTGCAAGATAATACTTTTGTGAGAAAGCAGAATCGCACAGGTCACATTGGAAAGGCTTCTCTCCTGTGTGGATCCTCATATGCTGTGTGCGGTTACTCTTTCGTGAGAAAGCAGAATCACAAAAATCACACTGAAAAGGCTTTTCTCCTGTGTGTGTCCTCATATGCTCTCTGAGATAATCCTTTCGTGAGAAAGAACAACCACAAACGTCACACTGGATTGGCTTCAATCCTGTGTGGGTCCTCATATGTTTTGTGAGAGAACACTTTTGTGAGAAAGTTTCATTGCACAGACCACACTGGAACGGCTTCTCCCCAGTGTGGGTCATCCTGTGAAGTTTGAGGTGATTCTCTTGTGAAAAAGCTGCATTACACACGTCACATTGGAAAGGCTTCTCTCCAATGTGGGTCCTCATATGCAACGTGAGATTACTCATTTGTGAGAAAGCAGAAATGCACAGGTCACAGTGGAAAGGCTTTTATCCTGTGTGGGTCCTAATATGCTTTGTGAGACCATCCTTTTCTGAGAAAGTAGAATCACACACATTACACTGGAAAGGCTTTCTCCTGTGTAGATCACCGCATGATCTTTGAGTTGATTTTTATGCCATTTAAAATCATCCTTTTGTGATAAAGGAAAATCACACAGTTCACACTAAAAAAGCTTCTCTGAAGTGTAGGTCATCACACAATATCTAAGATGACTCATGATATAGCCTGCTGCAGATGTCACACTGAATCCTTATCATTGTGTGACATGTATGGAATCTATGGATACTTCTTCCAAAGAAATGGTGATAGGTACCCTCATCCTGGAAAAAATATATATATAATTATAAGATTGACATCTAACTCGTTGAAAATCTGTAATACACTGTAATAGGATAGTGGATGTTTCATACACAAATAATTTTGTATTTAAGTCTCTTTGTACTGAAACAGTATAACTACATAATGCCAAAGTATATAATCACACTGTTGAATAATTAGATTGAGATAAATAGTCTCCTCCCAGTCAATGTCTGTATCACCAATTGGCAGTTTGTGGTTGTCTGTATGGTAAACTACCTCTTGATATTTTAAAATATTAAAGTTTTAATGTTACTTAAGACTCATGCTGTTTTAATTTGGATCATGTCACTTAAACAAAGAATTCAATCTAACAACAATGAAGCTTTGTTACCTGATATTTTGAAATATATCTTTATCTTTGTAATGGCCTATTACGTATGAAAAACAGAAATCATCAGCATCAGTAGATCTTTTTCTCATGATTTGTCCTTCAACTTGGCAGCATATTTACGATTATGTCACTCACAGTCGTCAACAGGTCACCTGACCTGTGGCCAGTAAGATAACATAAGGGAAAGTATAATGGTAAATGTTTTGAGGTTCACATCTTTACAATATAACACTAGAAATCTAAATATAAAGTTTGTAAATTACAATATATCAATATAATATACATTTTTTCTTTTGCAGAAATCAATACCAGAAAAAGCTGTTAAAAGCAATAAACTAAAGAACATAGTTACAACAAGTGCTTGAGACGGTATACTTGTTTTGATAGATGCAGAAGTCAAAAGAAATTAAAATATAACTGGGTACCTAACCTACCATGCAATTAATAATGCTGTACCTGTAATGCTAGTGGTCATCAGGATCATTGTCAGGGATGTTGACAGCAGGTTTTGGCATCCAATTGGACTGCTGGGTATGGAGGAGCTTCAAGAAAAGCATGAACCTCAGCTACATAGAACTGTTTCAAAAATATTATGTCACTTGAAGTGGGAGAAAACCCAGTACACAATGTAATCGCCACCATTGTGTCATTGTCAAACTGACATTGATGGGACTGGACAGATGCCAACGTGGCATCTTGAGCCAATCACCATGGCTTTGTTTGGTACTGTATTTGCATTTAGTAATTTTCTATTGATTTCTGCCAAGAAAGATGTATGTTCCATTGATGTATACAGATTTATTTTTTATTTTCTATTACTATATTGTTTAGATAAGCACTTCTAAGAATAAACAGGTAAAACTGTTCATGCAACGACTTGTAGTATATATGACTTGGACTTGAGGAGTGAATATCATAATTCTATTTCCAAGAATAATTGGTGCACAATGAATTCAGAGTGAACTTCATGAATTCTTTACTTTTGGACAGAGGAGGACAAGATGGAGCACCATCCCCTAATAGGAATGCACAAAAGCAAACAGGATACACACATTAATAATTATAAAGATGCTTGCCAGTCTCAGTTTTTCATTCCAATTGTTACTGATACTAATACTAAATTCTGGTTATTATATATAGAGCTCAAAATACTCAAAATGATAAAAACTAGCCAATGATATATTGCAGCTGAGCCAATGATATACTGCAGCTGAGACCAGTGAAACTCTTTACAATATACAAAAATGTTTGCCAGTTTCAACTTTCCAAATATCACTATCAACATTACTATTAATTTGCAATAGTTCCATATGTGCTTCAAAATATTCAATGATAACAGCTAACCAATGATAGAGGTAAAAACTGCTGCTGTGAGACCTTACCTGACCTATCCCATAGATAAAGATGTTCGCCTATTTTTTCCACCAATAGCTACCGACGACATTAGTTCGCTGTACTTATATCTCGAGTAGAAAATACTCTGAATGGTAAGAGCTAGCCGATTATATTGGTAATTGCAGTTGTGAAAGTGACAAACTTCTTGATAAATACTCAAAAGTTTACCCTGCTCAGAATACCAAATACAATGCCAAACGAGAATTGAAGTGTAGTAAATGCCAAATGCAAACATTACGCATGCTCTAAACTACCTTACCATCATATCATTACACTTACGAATTCAAGAAGAAAGCACTTATTTGGCCTGTACAAAGCACAGCCACGAAAACAAAAGCTTCTAATAGCTGAAATGGTGCAAAATGTCATTTGTAAACAAACAGTACTGTGATGTGAATGTGAGTGTATGTGGCGCGGGCGGGTAAGGGCGGCTGGGGTGCCGCTGATTCCTCGCTTGTGTGGATGAACAGTTACCAGTTAGCTTTTAAACGTGTACAAACATAGGAAAGTCTGTAGTTTCACGGCAGCTACCATTTTCTAACCATTAGGTGAGAAAGGAAACGGATATAAATAATACTAATTAACCATATACCATACTATTTAAGGGGACCCCCCGCCCCCAGATTTAAGAAAAATTCGATTTTTTTTATTGCATAAATACATAGTAGGGATCTTGTTCTAGATGCTGGTAAAGTGTTTTTATCGTACCGCCATTTTTAAAGGGTTTAAAGGGCCTACCCTCCCTCCCCGCGGCAGCCACATGCTGCGCACGACCATTGTTTACATACGTTTTGACCATATTTTACCCAATTTTTTTGCGTTTGATACACTCATAAAGTTTTCTCTTATGTCGGGCATGCATGTGAGTATGTGGTGTGAGGAAGTTCAGCCTGCACGACTGGCAGTGGCCTGAGTCTTACAAAGTAAAGGACATGTACACATTAGCTTGCCGCATTCACTAATTTGCCGTGTGAAATTCGCATCTATTTTTCAGTGAAGAGATATTTGAAGATATTAGCCATGCCTAAGCTATCCAAACAAAAGGCACACTTGCAGAAGATAAGAACGTCTACATTAGCAACTCAAGGGGAGAAAGAACCCCAGCATCAACTTTGTTATCACCACCTCCGCCACCACCACTAGTACTCCCTCCAGCAGCTCTCTCCCTTCCATCTACATCCACATCCTTAGCACCTGATCCTCTGTCCTCTACACCTATATCAGACAAGTTGTCTCTACGCAAACAACTGTTTGCTAACAAGTGGCTACAAGGATGCCTCCTTGTTGCAACACCTTGGGTTTAGAGTCTCAAACCTCACAGTGATGTCCCTGATGCAGCAAGAGCCTGTTCCAACACCAGAAAGGAAACCCAAGAAAAGAAAGAGAGCTGAATCCCAGCAATCAGACTACCTTGCTGGGTCATTCTAGACCAAGAACTCAAACTTTGCGACAAAGAGTGAGGTGGCGGCTTATGAGACCCTCACTTTGAGTGAATAATATCCTACACTGTAGGAGGGTACAAAGTGCCTGAGTTACTTGAAAGATGCAAAATCATCATGAAAATACAATGGAACCTGTTTTTAATGGGTCTTAGGAGGTCCAATGTAAAATTTAGTCAAACTAAGGAAAAAAAAAAACTTTAACACTCATTTCTGAAAAATGTAAGTTTTTGATACTCAAAGTCTATCTCCTCCCTCAATTTTCAACCGATTTTTGCATATGAGGTCTCTATTAATAGCTAGATAAATGACAAAAAAATAAAATAGAGAGTTCTTTTTTTTCGATAATTTTTTATATATTTTTTCCTCGGCGTTAAACAAAGATATTAAAAAAAGCTCTCTATTTTGTTTTTTTATATATGTAGAAGATTCTTTTGCTGTAGAATGAAAGACATCAAATGAAAATTGTAAGAGGAGATAGGATTTGAAAGAAGCCCAAAAATACGGTATTTTTTCACGTTTTTTATTAAAAACTAAAAAACTACTCGTCAGATCTGAATAAAACTCATGCTGTGAAGGTTTCCTCAGACCTAGATATCACACAGAAAAAATCAGCAAGATCCTTCAGAAAAAAAGATTTTGGGCGGGGGGTCCCCTTAACCATATAATGTCTTGGGGAGAGTAAAAGATCGTGCGTCAACGATTAATGTGCCTCAAACATGTATGCCTAAAATGTAAAAAAGTAAGGTAAAGAGTTGTTAAACGGAACATATGAACATATAGATAATTTATTTCATCATATAAAGATGATATGTAAATGATTAAATGTTCACAAAGTATAGTAAAATTATTTTTACGTGGCACTGCATGATTTAATGAAAATATTTATGTAAAGAATATATACACAGCTAAGCTATAACTTCTAAACAAAATAGTTAACGTTAGTAATCAACATAATGTAAATATGTAGGAAATATCCGTGCTAGTTTATGTACAGTTCAACATAGACCCGGATGGTTTAAACTTTTAACAAGCTCCTTGTCCTCTGCTTCAGATATGTGACAGAGGGCTTTTACGGAATCAAGATTTAATTTATTTCTTATATCTGTTTTTATTAGGTGTAATTTAGAAAACAACCGTTCAGCGGCCGTGTTTGTGACAAGCAGAGCCAATATCTGTAGTGCAAATGTAGCCACAGTTTTAAAGGGATACTCATCACCGTATTTCACAGTTGCAAGCTTGTTATAAAATTCGATTGGCTCTCCTGTTTTCTCTGTTACCTCAGTGGGCAATGGAACACTGTCTAAGCTTCTCCAATTGTTGTCAAGTGTTTGAATCTCTCCTTCATATATCCGTGGCAAACATTGAACTATAGGGTGCAAAGCAAGATCTAAGGAATAACAGGTCTAACCACTTCCGACCGAATTTCGAGGGAGTTGGCGCAGCGGGCCCGTGAACGTCACCTGGCTGTTCAAAGTGGGGTTCGCGGGTCCTATAGCTGTCAGTTGAAGCTGGTGCGTCGTTCGGGTATGTTGTTGCCTTCGCTCGCACCGCTCCACGCAATTAGTTATATTCTGACAAATATTATATAAAATATATATATAATATTATAGTTCCTGTCTATATATATGAATATATAATATATATGATATATAATATATATATATATATATATATATATATATATATATATAATATATATAATATTATAGTTCCTGTCTTCCTTGGCGTTTCACAGTTTTCTTCAGTGTTTCACAAAGAGAAAACGGACCCAGTCTAATGACGTCAGAAGCTGCGCACAATAATTCAAACGGTCTGACCTGTTTATTTAGATCTTGGTGCAAAGAAGGCATGAAATCACGCGTTCGTGGGTCAATGAATTTTTCAGGAATAAAATATGATGTCATTTCCCACAGAGGATCACTAAGGTCGAATCGTTTCTTTATTTCTTCACATAGTTTTATCATGAACATTCTGTATCTTCCTCTCACATCCTTTACAAAGTCTGCATTTCTGTTGTACTCCGGTTTTTGCAGTAAGGCATGAACATATGCCCCTAAGTATTATATGTTGCTTAAAGGAGCATGGTTGCTATCCAGGGATGGATCAAATGTGGGAATAGGAGACCTATTGATCAACTCCGTACGGCAAAAATACTGTAATGTTGTCTTGTATAGTTTGTTAAGATGGTCACTGTGAGTTGTGTGTTTTCTTTTGTTAGGAAAGTGTATTTATGCTATTCCTCAGAATACTGTGAGTGTATGATTGTAAATGTAAAAACAGTAAAGCTTTATTTTTCACTTGTAGTAAATATAGATTATTTAAGTTTTGTGCAGACTTCTATCTTACCATCCACCCTTATAATCTTGCTTACATCCAGTCTTATATAAGCTGTTATTGGAACTTATCGTAATCTTCTTATAATCTCTACATGTTCCACTTTATTGTTACAGGCTTGCTCCTGAACTGGAATTCGACTTATCCCTAGACTCGAAATTAGTTACATTACTTTTCATCAACTCAGGCCAAACCTAGCAAGCCCATGACACTCTATATATTTGCCCTAAAGGTAAGCTGACTTCACATCCAGGCTGTGACACTCAACCAAACACAGAAGCCATTGCCAGAGTCAATTGGAAGATTCTTTAGAACAAGCTGGGGAGTCCTTCCTAAAGATGGATGTGTCCTCTACAAAACCCTCTGCTACAAGACGTTCCTTGATTAAAGGGCTTCCATCTTTCACCTTTTCTGTGATAACCCACTGCACAGATATCCCTGTCCTCTGTCCTCCACCTCCTTATAAACATTGTTTTTTGCCAACTTTGTACTTCCAGCTCCTTTGCTTTTATCACTTCTTCATTTAAATAAAACATGAATATCTCCACTTCATTAGGGATTACTTCCAATTCTGCAACATCCGAAAAATCCACACTACACTCCCATCAGAATCTTTTTGGAAGTTCAACCAATTTCTATTGGGTCATGTGCCAGTTTTATGGTTTATCTGCATATACACCTAGGACATAAACCCACTTTAGGAATTGGTGGTGTATTATGTCCTGGGCAAACTCCCAAAGTGGGTATCCTGGGCCCAAACATTCACAATGATGATATTGTTGACATAAGGAGAATTGGAACATTTGACACAAATTGGTCAAGTGAATCTGGAAAATCCAGATCCATACTGCTGTCACTCCATGGGGGACTACAGGAAAAAATAACGAAAAAACATACTGGTTACAGGAATCAGATGATAGGGTAAATGGTAAGATTGGGCTATCCCATGATATGAACTAAAGAGAGGAAGAAAGAAAGCTATATTAAGAGGTCAAAGACAGGAATGAACAGGGCAAAAGCCCAGATTTTTTCTTTTTCTTTTTTATGTGGTGAGAGGAAATTCATGGGACAGGTCTTTAATGAAAATAAGTGGAATGCAGCCAGTGGCTTAACAGGCAATGAGTGGGACTAGGGAGATGTGAATATAGATAAGAAATAGGGGGGTTTGTAATAAGTTATGTGTCATATGTGTAAGGTGGCTTTTTTCTGATAAAATAAATGGGTTTAAGTCAATATTAAGGGAGATGACCTTGTTACC
Source organism: Oratosquilla oratoria (assembly GCF_046742065.1). Classification (NCBI taxonomy): domain Eukaryota; kingdom Metazoa; phylum Arthropoda; class Malacostraca; order Stomatopoda; family Squillidae; genus Oratosquilla; species Oratosquilla oratoria. Next base: position 51,854,402 of record NC_134788.1, read on the forward strand.
ACATATAGTGACAATTCAAGAAGTGTTTTTTTTTTTTTTATAGATATGATAGATTATATATTAGTGGAGTATGAACTGGAAGGGTATGAGTCTCATAGTAATAACCTATTACATAATGAAGAAGGGTGAGGCTTCTTGATGTAGGTGAGGAGGGGCACCCCCTATAATAGTTACATTGAAAGAAATTTTTCTGAATATGTGTTGAAATCCAAGGATACTTAGAAAAGATACTGTTGGTCTTGGTATATAGGAGACCAAGTAGCTGTGGAGAAATTAAGCAACACCTGCTAAGTGTGATGCAGGAATTCACTGATCTAATTGTGAAATATAAGGTGACAGTGGGGGGTTTGATATGCCTGGGATATACTGGAAAAACTATTCAGTGAAACCAGGAGCTGATAAATTTGGTTCCAACTTCATAGAAAAAATAAGACTTTACACAATATGTGGAGATAACAAGCTTTTCCAATGAGGAACTTTTAGTAAATGATATAGAGATATCCAGTCCACAGGGAAAGAGTGATCGTTTATGCCTAAAATTTGCATGTCATTTGGGACTTTACACAAGGAAAAACAAGAAAATGGTATACATGTATAAAAAGCTGATATTAATAAGAGTACTGTGTAAGTGTAATGATTTGATGGTAAGGTAGTTTAGAGCATGCGTAATGTTTGCATTTGGCATTTACTACACTTCAATTCTCGTTTGGCATTGTATTTGGTATTCTGAGCAGGGTAAACTTTTGAGTATTTATCAAGAAGTTTGTCACTTTCACAACTGCAATTACCAATATAATCGGCTAGGTCTTATCATTCTGAGTATTTTCTACTCCAGATATAAGTACAGCAAACTAATGTCGTCGGTAGCTATTGGTGGAAAAAATAGGCGAACATCATCTATGGGATAGGTCAGGTAAGGTCTCACAGCAGCAGTTTTTACCTCTATCATTGGTTAGCTGTTATCATTGAATATTTTGAAGCACATATGGAACTATTGCAAATTAATAGTAATGTTGATAGTGATATTTGGAAAGTTGAAACTGGCAAACATTTTTGTATATTGTAAAGAGTTTCACTGGTCTCAGCTGCAGTATATCATTGGCTCAGCTGCAATATATCATTGGCTAGTTTTTATCATTTTGAGTATTTTGAGCTCTATATATAATAACCAGAATTTAGTATTAGTATCAGTAACAATTGGAATGAAAAACTGAGACTGGCAAGCGTCTTTATAATTATTAATGTGTGTATCCTGTTTGCTTTCGTGCATTCCTATTAGGGGATGGTGCTCCATCTTGTCCTCCCCTGTCCAAAAGTAAAGAATTCATGAAGTTCACTCTGAATTCATTGTGCACTAATTATTCTTGGAAATAAAATTATGATATTCACTCCTCAAGTCCAAGTCATATATACTACAAGTCGTTGCATTATAGTATGAACAGTTTTACCTGTTTATTTTTAGAAGTGCTTATCTAAACAATATAGTATTAGAAAATTAAAAATAAATCTGTATATATCAATGGAACATACATCTTTCTTGGCAGAAATCAATAGAAAATTACTAAATGCAAATACAGTACCAAACAAAGCCATGGTGATTGGCTCAAGATGCCATGTTGGCATCTGTCCAGTCCCATCAATGTCATTTTGACAATGACACAATGGTGGCGATTACATTGTGTACTGGGTTTTCTCCCACTTCAAGTGACATAATATTTTTGAAACAGTTCTATGTAGCTGAGCTTCATGCTTTTCTTGAAGCTGTAAAGCTCCTCCATACCCAGCAGTCCAATTGGATGCCAAAACCTGCTGTCAACATCCCTGACAATGATCCTGATGACCACTAGCATTACAGGTACAGCATTATTAATTGCATGGTAGGTTAGGTTAGACCAAGTTATATTTTAATTTCTTTGACTTCTGCATCTATCAAAACAAGTATACCGTCTCAAGCACTTGTTGTAACTATGTTCTTTAGTTTATTGCTTTTAACAGCTTTTTCTGGTATTGATTTCTGCAAAAGAAAAAAATGTATATTATATTGATATATTGTAATTTACAAACTTGATATTTAGATTTCTAGTGTTATATTGTAAAGATGTGCACCTCAAAACATTTACCATTATACTTTCCCTTATGTTATCTTACTGGCCACAGGTCAGGTGACCTGTTGACGACTGTGAGTGACATAATCGTAAATATGCTTCCAAGTTGAAGGACAAATCATGAGAAAGAAAGATCTACTGATGCTGATGATTTCTGTTTTTCATACGTAATAGGCCATTACAAAGATAAAGATATATTTCAAAATATCACGTAACAAAGCTTCATTGTTGTTAGATTGAATTCTTTGTTTAAGTGACATGATCCAAATTAAAACAGCATGAGTCTTAAGTAACGCTAAAACTTTAATATTTTAAAATATCAAGAGGCATATTTTCTAGACAGAGGTAGTTTACCATACAGACAACCACAAACTGCCAATTGGTGATACAGACATTGACTGGGAGGAGACTATTTATCTCAATCTAATTATTCAACAGTGTGATTATATACTTTGGCATTATGTAGTTATACTGTTTCAGTACAAAGAGACTTAAATACAAAATTGTATGTGTATGAAACATCCACTATCTTATTACAGTGTGTTACAGATTTTCAACGAGTTAGATGTCAATCTTATAATTATATATATATTTTTTCCAGGATGAGGGTACCTATCACCATTTCTTTGGAAGAAGTATCCATAGATTCCATACATGTCACACAATGATAAGGATTCAGTGTGACATCTGCAGCAGGCTATATCATGAGTCATCTTAGATATTGTGTGATGACCTACACTTCAGAGAAGCTTTTTTAGTGTGAACTGTGTGATTTCCCTTTATCACAAAAGGATGATTTTAAATGGCATAAAAATCAACTCAAAGATCATGCGGTGATCTACACAGGAGAAAGCCTTTACAGTGTAATGTTTGTGATTCTACTTTCTCAGAAAAGGATGGTCTCACAAAGCATATTAGGACCCACACAGGATAAAAGCCTTTCCACTGTGACCTGTGCATTTCTGCTTTCTCACAAATGAGTAATCTCACGTTGCATATGAGGACCCACATTGGAGAGAAGCCTTTCCAATGTGACGTGTGTAATGCAGCTTTTTCACAAGAGAATCACCTCAAACTTCACAGGATGACCCACACTGGGGAGAAGCCGTTCCAGTGTGGCCTGTGCAATGAAACTTTCTCACAAAAGTGTTCTCTCACAAAACATATGAGGACCCACACAGGATTGAAGCCAATCCAGTGTGACGTTTGTGGTTGTTCTTTCTCACGAAAGGATTATCTCAGAGAGCATATGAGGACCCACACAGGAGAAAAGCCTTTTCAGTGTGATTTTTGTGATTCTGCTTTCTCACGAAAGAGTAACCGCACACAGCATATGAGGATCCACACAGGAGAGAAGCCTTTCCAATGTGACCTGTGCGATTCTGCTTTCTCACAAAAGTATTATCTTGCAAAACATATGACGACCCACACAGGATTGAAGCCAATCAAATGTGATGTTTGTGGTTCTTCTCTCTCAAAGAAGAGTAATCTCAAACAGCATATGAGAACACACACAGGAGAAAAGCCTTTCCAGTGTGACCTGTGTGATTCTGCTTTCTCACAAAAGAGTCACCTCACACAGCATATGGTGACCCACACAGGAGAGAAGCCTTTCCAGTGTAACCTATGCAATTCTACTTTTTCACAAAAGGGTTACCTCACAAGGCATATAATGACCCACACAGGAGAAAAGCCTTTCCATTGTGTCCTGTGCAATGCAGCTTTCTCACGAAAGAATCACCTCAAACTTCATATGATGACTCACACTGGAGAGAAGCCATTCCAATGTGGGCTGTGCAATGAATCTTTCTCACAAAAGTGTTCTCTCACGACGCATATGAGGACCCACACGGGAGAGAAACCTTTCCAATGTGGCCTTTGTGATTCTGCTTTCACACAAAAGGGTCACCTCACACTGCATATGAAGACCCACACACGAAAGAAGCCTTTCCAATGTGACCTGTGCAATTCTACTTTCTCTCGAAAGGGTTTTCTCACACAACATATGGGGACCCATACAGGAGAGAGGCCTTTTCAGTGTGACCTGTGTCATTCTGGTTTCACACATAAGAGTGCTCTTACAAGGCATAGAAGGACCCACACTGGAGAGAAGTCTTTCTAATGTGACCTGTATGATTCTGCTTTCTCAGAAAAGGGTTCTATCACATAGCATGTGAGGACCCACATGTGAGAGAAGCCTTTTCATTGTGACCTGTGCGATTCTGGTTTATCACTAAATAGTGCTCTTACAAGGCATATAAGTACCCGCACTGGATGGAAGCCATTCATATGTGACCAGTTTGATGTAGTTTTCTGACAAAAGAATGGCTTTAGATATCATATGATGACCCCCACAGAAAAGTAACCTTTCCAGTGTGACCTGAGTGATTCAGCTTTCTTACAAACGAGGTCTCTCAAATGTTGCATGACCTGTTGACAAATGTGAGTGACATAATCATAAATATGCCGCCATATTGGAGAACAAATCGTGAGCAAGAAAGATCTACTGATGCTGATGATTTCCTGTTTTTCTCATAAGAGGCCATTACTTTATAAAGATGTATTTCAAAATATCAGGTAACAAGGCTTCATTGTTGTTAGATTGAATTCCTTGTTTAGATTATATGAAACAAGATAAAACGGCATGAGTCACAAGTAAGGCTAAAACTTTAATAATTTTAAATAACAATAGGCATATTTTCTAGACAGGTAGAAGATTACAATACCTACAGCCACAAATTGCCAATTGGAGATCCAGACATTGACTGCGAGGAGACTATTTGTCTCAATCTAATTATTCGCCAGTTTGTTTATACACTTTGGCATTATGTAGTTGTACTGTTCCCAAAGAACTGCATGTCCCCAAATAGCATTCTCAAGTCTGAACAGGCAGCAATTTTTGATGTTTTGTTTATAATATTTTCTAGTAAAGGATTATACATTTATTTTTTTCTATCCATCAGTGGACAATTTTATTTCATTATATGAGTGTCCTAATTAAACCCTCTACTCCAGTAGAAATAAAGCTGATTTCCACCACTTGCAAGCATCTTTCAAACTGCTCCTTTCATCCAGGGATACACTACCTAGAATTAGGTATATACGATACAGGCACAGTAGCAATAGTTCTCCATGGGAACTGGTAAACAAGTGCCAATTCTTCCAAAGTTAGATAAAGTTGGTGACTATTTTGTCATCCTTGCACACATTTTAAAGTTTTCACTTGTTTGATCTGAGGCTAACCAGGCTATAGTTTCTGGGATCGCCTGTCTTTCATATATATATATATTACAGTAATGTTTACCACTTTCCAATCCTCAGGTACCTTATGAGTAGTGAAAAACAGTTTGAATAAAATTTTTAATGGTTTAACTGGAAGGTTGGAAATTCTATGTTTTGTACTTTTGTTATGTATTATCATTACTATTATTATTATTATTATTTTGTGTATGTGACATAGTCGGCTCGCATCATGGTTTCCGTCCCGCCAAGGAAGTGACGTCATCAGCCTCGTTTGGAAAATAACTATAGGCCTTATGATAGTGTGATTCAAAGTACTTACTTGTGCGTCGATGACGTCTTCGGTTTCAGTCGCTCCTGGGTGGGCCCTTACATTCCTTTGCGGCACTTAACTCTCCACTTCTCTAGCCTAATTCCCTACCTCCTAACCATTAATGCTAGCTTATCGTATCCCCCTTTCCGGGTACTGTACACTCCACTCACACTCGCATTCACCACCCCCCACGCGCGGTCCTTGTTCGGCACTGTGCCACCCAAGCCAACGCGAGGCCCCCCCCCCGCATTCGGGTGGGAAGGGGGTACCAGCGCTCATGCCCTTTGACCCCTTCTCCCCCCCTCCCAGAGAGGGGGAGGGGGTGCCAACCGTCCGTCCCCATCCGCGCCATACACACTCACGCTCACACCACACCCCCCCTTGATCTAGAGATCACCCTACTCCTCGTCTTCTCCTTCCTCTACATCGTAGTCCTGTAGCCACCTTGGCGGGCGTCTTTCGCGCTGGGGTCTCTGAGACACCCCATCCTCTTCTGTTGTCGCCCCGTGGCCTTCCTCCTCATCTTCTCCTTCACTCACTACCCGCCGTATATCCAAGATATGTCGCGGCACTCCCTCAACAGAAACATTGTTCCGGGAGTTCACCTCCGTCACTGTCCCTCTCGTCCACTGTGACGTGCACTTCCTGTCCTTTGGTCTCACCCATACCTCGTCCCCCACCTGCACTGAGGCGGGGCCTTCTTCAGCGTTGGCCGGCAGTTTCGGTCCCTGCAGCGGATGGCGCCAATCATATTTGAACACAGCCTTTTGCGGAACCGAGCGGTCGTCTTGGCCTGACCTGGGGGAGATATTATACCAGAAAACTGCCTCCGTCGGCGGTATTCGCGCCCTCTCAGCTATGGCCTTAATTGTACGATGGTGTCGTTCTACTATCCCATTTCCGCTCGGCCGGTACGCTGCCCGGAAGAAGCGTCTTGTGTTCCACTTGTCCAATGTACCTTTCAGTGCCTCCGACCGAAACGCCGTGCCGTTGTCCATCAGGACTTCATCCACTGGGCCCCGCTCCAAAAATACCTCGTCCATCACCCGCGCAATCTCTTCTCCAGTCTCCGCCTTCAGTTCTCGCCAAATGCCGAACCGCCCTGGGCCGCAGTCGACCATCGATAAGTATCTGGTGCCTTGATAGTGGGTTACGTCAATTGCCAGCCGCCCCCAATTCTCTTCCACGCAGAGCTGCCCCGCTGAATGCGGTCTGGGGGCTGGGTTTATGGACTGACAGCGGGCACACGCCCTCACCGCATGCCGCACCTCTTCCCTTGATATGTTCGGGTTAACCTTCCTTGCCAGGAACAATGACCTATCGACCCCTAGATGATGCGTTTCGTGCAACTCTTTCGCACGAAAGGACCCAGCGGCGCACATCTCGAGCTCCTCTTCCTGTTCTTCCTTCGCTTTCAGCCAGCTCCTCTTTACTCTGGTAAGCGCGTCCGCTTTGTTCGCCTCCGAGGATACCTTCCTCACCCTTATCTTCATGCCGAACTCGTCGATTAACTCTCTCAGGATCCCGAGGCGGCGCTTCACCAGGATCTCTGCAGCTCCTTTCGTGCGTACTCTCTTTTCAGCCGTCAGCACCGAGTTCATCCACCCCGCTACCGTGGCTGAGTCCGTCCTGATCTCGATCTCACGCAGCCCCCATTTCAGCGTCAAATTGTTCCTTTTATGACCGCGTCCAACTCTGACACGTTAATATGGTGGTAGTCGTCCTTCTTCCGCTGCCACGCTCCATCTTCGACTATTACGTTCCCTATCTCCAAGACGGCGCCGGTTGCGATACTACTCGCGTCGCACCATACTACGCCATGGTTCTGCTGGGGCGCGTTCCATTGTCCTCTCACAGGATCATCGTGCATCGTCCTCTGGACAACGTCGTGCATCATGGTTAGCGTGTCCTCATCAACCTTCTCTCCCCAATCTTTCGATCCCGCCCTCCTCTTAATGTAGCTACATGCCTTACGAAGCCATCCGGCGATCGGGTAGTGGCCCACTAATTTGCCACACAGGGAGAAAAGTTCTCGTTTACACATTTCGTCCGTCACCTTTGGGATCTCGTTCCCTCGCTTGAACATCAGCGTTCCTGCCGCGTTCCTTTCCAGTCGCAGTCCCAACACCGCTCCTCCCTCCAACGGCTCCGGTTCCTTAGCTGTCAATCCGTATCGAGCCAGATGTTCCACCACGTTCGACGTCGATACTATGCCATCGTCCACGAGTATGTCGTCTAGGTACGAGTCAGTGCCCTTCTTCATCGCTTCAGTCTTCCCCAGTACCGTCTTCGGGATTCTCGTCATGATCCTCGGGGCCGAGCTGAGCCCAAAACCAAGTCTGGTCAAGCAGTAAATTCTCCCTTTGTATTTTACTAGCTGGTACTTCCATAACTTCTTAGTCACGTGAATTTGCAAGTAAGCCGCCCGCAAGTCTACAACGGCGGACGCCCCCCTCCTTCGGCGCCACCTGCGTAGGGTCTCACTACATACATCTACAAAATCGTCGCCAGTATGACACTTCACGAACTGGTTCAGCTCTCGGAAGTCCAGCACCGGTCGTACCTTTCTCTTGGTTGGCTGCACTACCGCCATCAAGGGCAGGATTCCGCCTTCCACCGGTTCCTCCCAGGGACTCAAGATTCCTTCCTCGATCCATCGCTCCACTTCGAGGTCAAAGTCCTCCCTCACCCCCTCTCTGAGGGTCCGTGTGTAGCAGTCGACTTTATTCTTCAAGACGGGCGAGCTTTCCTTCGGATACCACTCTACTTCCCACTTCCGGCCGTCAAATTCCGCCCGGAAGTCCTCGTCCTCAATCGTGCACGGCGTCGCCCTCTCCTCAGGGTCGAGCTTCGGGCCAGCACCGCCCTCCGCGGCTCCCATTGCCATTCCTACGTCCTCACCCGGCCTCGGTCGGTTCTTCTTCCTCTCTTCCGAGTCCTGCCTCATTCCAATCCGTACGAGCCCACCGATGAACGTGACATCTCCGAGCTGGGTAATTCCGTCCATTCCCAGCACCACATCAATTCCCTCCAGAATCGTTCTAATGACGAGCACTCTTAGTCGTATCGGGATACCCTCCACCATCATTTCAATTTCCTGGTCGCCATCGCATATCGTCTCTCTCCCGTCGACTGTTGTCAGGGCCACATCTCCCCGTCTGAACTCTTGAACTATATCGGTCCTCACAATCGTGGTTGAACAGCCGGAGTCTATCAGTGCCCTCGCGCGTCTCCCTCGCACCCAAATATCCACGATCGGCATACGACTGAACGGTGTCCTTACACTTCCTCGGCGGCCCCTCGCATAGTGGCCGCCGATGTCCCGTTTCCCTGACTGCAATTTCGGGCCATGTGCCCTGGCTGATTGCACGAGTAACAGATAAGCTCTACCTCCTTACAGTCCCTTGCCAGGTGACCCAGTCTCCGGCACTCGTAACAACGGACCCTCGACAGCCCGCGCCATCTGTTGTAGTCACCCCCGAGCTCACCCGTTCTCCCTTCTCGGTTCGTGGCCTCTCTCACCCGCGCGCCTTCTCTTTGTGTCTGTTCGTTGGCCACGGCCACCATCGGCCCTTCATCCTTAGCCTTGGTCAGGAGCCTGGCGCGGGCTATAAGTTCGCTCATGTTTGCCTTTGCTGCATTTTCCATCGCCTGCAGCCCAGTCGATATGTAATCCGGAAACCCATTCACGAAAGCCATCCTCACTACCATCTCCAGGGAGTTGCCTTCGAGATTAATTAGGCCTGCCAATCGCCTAATGTCATTTGCGAACACGTCAACCTGTTCTCCCGTCCACCGCATTCGCCGTAGTTTGCAGTATGCTTCGAAGGGACTCTCGCCAAAAACTCCCTGTAACCTCTCCTTCACCTTTTCCACTTCCTTTTGATCTTCGGTTGTCATCTCCATGTAGACGGATAAAGCCGCGCCCTCTAAATTTAGCGCGATGTAACTCGCCACATCCCTCACTCCCGTTAGCCGCGCGACCAAGGCTGCCTTTGTTAGCCACACGGAGACATCTCCTGTCCCGTCAAACGGCCTTAAGGTGACACTATTCACCTTGAACGGTTCTTTTTCACTCTCAGGTCCGGACATTGACGGCCCGTTTCCACTTGCGGCCGTAGTCATTTTTGCGGTGCCTAGATAGCTTGTGATTCAAAGTACTTACTTGTGCGTCGATGACGTCTTCGGTTTCAGTCGCTCCTGGGTGGGCCCTTACATTCCTTTGCGGCACTTAACTCTCCACTTCTCTAGCCTAATTCCCTACCTCCTAACCATTAATGCTAGCTTATCGTATCCCCCTTTCCGGGTACTGTACACTCCACTCACACTCGCATTCACCACCCCCCACGCGCGGTCCTTGTTCGGCACTTTGCCACCCAAGCCAACGCGAGGCCCCCCCCCCCGCATTCGGGTGGGAAGGGGGTACCAGCGCTCATGCCCTTTGACCCCCTCTCCCCCCCTCCCAGAGAGCGGGAGGGGGTGCCAACCGTCCGTCCCCATCCGCGCCCTACACACTCACGCTCACACCACAGATAGATCAGAAACGAAGGAGAAAAAAATCCCGCAGTATAGTTCAGGATTCCGATCGAACGACTTTTCGGGACCAATCCTTAGGGTACTCTCGCATTAGTAGGATATAATAGGAATTCTCATTCCCCCACACTTAATCCATAGCCAAATGCCCTTGAGGCGTTTGAACGAATTGCTGGGCATGGCATGCCCGCCAACAGATCAGAGTGACACACAGGGTTGCCGTTACGTAGAATTTTGTACCAAAACAGAAAAATAGCGGCATGTGGCAACTGCAGGAGGACACGAGGAATTTTTTTCTACATATCAGTAGGCTGTTCAAAACATTTAAAGACTCAAGCTGTTGTTTAAAAAACACTTAACTAAATCAAATAATAAATGGTACATCAAAATATGACTTTTATTGGTAATTATGTTAATTATAATATATTGTACCCCCAAAAGATACGTTTTTACGGTATAGAAAAAAATTTACGCTCAAGTTTCAGCTTTCTTTTTGCGATAATAACATATATATGTATACATATATTATATTTTACTGAATATGTTAGGGCATGGGGTTCTTATACACATTCAAGAATAAAAAACTAGAACCAACATTTTGTCAAATTTTGACAAGTATATCTTGCTATGAAAGTCTGCACACGCCCGAGAAAAATGTATGGCAACATTACCACTCTACATGGTGTCATATTGAGTTACACTGCTGCTTATAGGTAAGAATTGTCCTGGCAATAATTGAATATATAGTGGAAATAATTGCAATGTATATATTTTTAGTTGACATTGAGTTGAGACGCCGGTGCTTACAGGCATAAAAAAAATGGAGACTAAGGGAGTGCATTAAACCATAAATTACACCGTTAGTGGGGAGTGCATAGTTACAAAATTGTTAGTTTAGGCCCTAGGGCGTGTGTAGTTACGGTATTGTAGTTTAGGGAGTGTATCATCCACGAAGTTATTCGATTAGTGTGGAAATACATTGAGAAGTACACAGGTTGTACAGGGGTGTATTGACAAACAGCGTAATACATAGCCAAGTCGTAAACCAGTAGCCGTTGGAAATTGTATTGATCGTGACCCATAGCGTCCCCTCATTTCGACCGATATTGGTTCTTACTATGGGATGGAGAACAGAATTGTGGTTAGTGGAAACTGAGTGTTAAGAAACATAGAATATGGTGAGGCAGCCAGAGGCTAGGCGCAGTAATCGGACCCAAAATTTAGAATAAACGGTTCATTTGAAAGCTATAAACAGTTTAATAGTTGTGCACACCTATGCGATATAGCATTAGGAAATTAATGATTAATTTTGTAAATCAATAGATCAGCGTAATATTTTATTATCTTGGCGGAAATAAAGAAAAAATGCTAAAATATATTTACTAACAAACGAAGTCGCGGCGGCTGAATTATACCCCATGTTTGTTTTAATAGATGCCGAGGTCGTGGAAATGAAAGGATAAATTTGTCTATTATAACCTAACCTAACGCAACTAACCTACGTAACCTAACCTATGTTTAGTAATATGGTACCTCAAATTCTAAAGATCATCCTGGTCCTCGTCGTCGTCACGGATGTTAACGGCCTGATTATTGTCAAACAATCAAATCAGTTATCCTAAGTCCACTGCTGAACAAAAGCTTCATAGCATTCCATGATTCACACGACCGCGCCAACCTTTGCGATGCTACTCCTGCAAACTTCTCAATTTCATCCCTTCACCTTCTGTCTTTCACGCTTCCCGTCTCGCGACGTCCACTCTGTAACACACTTGCTCCGTCGCTCATCAGTCGTTCGCACCAACTTACCTGCCCAATTCCACTTCCTCTCTTTTACCACCTGTACAATATATTTCATTCTAGTCTGCTCTCTCACTTAACTCGCTCTCTTTCGGTCTCCCAGCGTTATTCCGTTGATCTCTTCATTCTCTTCCAAACAAGTTGTAAATAATTTGGGTGAAATGGTATCGCCTTGCCGCACTCCTTTCTCGATCTTGATCTTTTCTGTATCCTTATGTAGTCGAATTATGGCGGTACCTTTCGCATAAATCTTTTCTAAAACCCTTACGATCTGTTCGTTTGTACCCTGGTTGCGTAACAAGTTTAGTATTGCTATTTGTTCTACCGAATCAAAGGCCTTCTCGTAATCTACAAAAGCTAAACAGAGAGATATATTGTATTCTGTCGTCTTCTCGATTAGTTGGTTCATCGCCTGCAAATGGTCTAAAGTCGAATATCCGCTCCTAAAGCCTGGCTACTTTCTCGGTTGGTTTCCATCTAAAACTTGACTTAGTCTATTTGTAGGGATCTTGGAAAATACTTTATATACATTTGATATCAAGCTAATTGGTCGATAGTTACTAAAGTCCTTTTGGTCTCCTTTTTTATGAAGTAAAATCACTATAGCATTGCCCCACGATTCATGAACGCTTTGTTGACGTAAGCACTGGGTGTACAACTGAACCAACCTAATATGAACTTCTTTCCCTTCGTCTTTCAAGAGATCTATCTATAAACCATCATCCCCAGGTGCTTTTCCTCGTTTCATATTTTTAGAGCAAATTATTTTGTAACCTCTGGTACACTTCTAACGTCTACGGATGAATTTACTGACTCAACTACGGTCTTCGACGAGTAAAGCTCTTGGTAAAATCCTTCTACTCTTTTTACCATTCTGTCTCTACATTTAATGACTTCTCCATTCCTATCTTTCAAACATATGATTTGCTGTCTTCCAAAAGCATGTCTGCGCTCGGTCCTTTTAATACTTTTACCTTTCCGAATAGTTTCCTCTATTACATCCATGTTTCTCTTTCTTTTCTCTGATCTCTGCCTTTTGTTGATAAGCTTGTTTAATTCTTTCTAGTTCGTCTTTCCTGCTTTTAATCTCCATGGTTCTTCTTTTATTTAATTAGGTAATTTGTAGCTTTCGAGTATTTGTTTTCTCTAATACTTTTTGCACTTCCTACTTTCTCTGCCGATTCCTTAATGATATTCACTAAATTCAAATTCATATATTCGACGGTGTCCTTATTAGTTTTTAGAGCTTCGGATCTATTTTTAATTTCCAATTGAAATTTCTTGTTATTATCCTTAATATTTGCAAGGCTGATTTTCTTTTTTTAAACTAGTTTATTTCTCTCGGCTCTGAAATTGAATTTAGCTGTGTAACCTACCATTCTTTGGCCACTAGCCATGTTGCCTTTGTCACCGTAACATTGCTAACGCTCTTGCTCTCGTCTGCTAATATAAAGTCTACTTCTTTGTTGTTCCATTTGGACTTCTCCAGGTCCAGTTACGACGGTAAGGATATTGGAGAATACACGCTTTTGGAAGAAAGTGTTCATTATCCTCATTTTGTAGTTCTCTGCAAAATTAACTAATATCTCGCCTCTGTCATTCCTTTCACCTACTCCAAACTTCCCAATGTCCGACTCGTCTCCCATCTGCTTCCCCACTGTAGCATTAAAATCGCCTATTACCAACGTGTATTTACTTTTTTCCTGATCCATCACCTGACTTAAATCATCATAGGATTTCATCGTCTGAACTCTGTGATGTAAGTGCATAAACCTGAACTATTTTTAGAGTGTAACTTTTACAGTCTAATCACAATCCAAGCTTCCCTGTCTGATAAACTGCTGAACTTGACTACGTTACCAGCAACTTCTCGCTTTATCAAGAATTCTACTCCACTGGATCTTTCTTTGTCCTTACCTCTATAGTAGAACAGGTGGTGACCATCTTGTAATTGTATCAGATTTTCTTCCATTCTTCGGACTTGGCTCACTCCTACGATGTCCCACTTGATGTTTAGTTCTTCCTTTAAACTCTCCAGCTTGTGGTCTTCTGAGAGAGTTCTTACGTTGTAAGTATAGATCTTCATTTTCTTCATGTTGTTTAATGTCCAAGACTATCTGCTTGGACAGTGCTTATTCACATTCAGTGGCACACTGCCCGTAAGCACACGAGACAAAGCGGTTAGACCTTTAGGAGACGATGATACAACAGGAACGCCCGGTTTTGTTTTGATTATACTGTTCATGTTCATGTTTGCTGTCAAGGGGTTCTGGCAGTAATCTCACCTCCCTGCCAAGTGGTTTCTGGTGAGATGGTCCACGCCGTCATTATGACGGTATCCCATACTTGCCTGTTTGCCATCAGGGACGTGCCAGTTAGCAGTTGGTCCTGCGACTGTGTGTGAGCTTCTCTTTGTCTGATCTTTCTTGCAAAACCTGTTCGATATGGGTGACCCTGCAGAGATTTCCTCTCTGTCGACATAGCTTTTGTAATCATTAAGATTCTCAAGCCACCACATGAAGGTGTCAACTCTCGGATAGGGTACCTCGAGCAATTAACAGACGACGGCAGAACCCCATGTTCTCATAAAGTCCAAGGAGACCCTATAGTCTTTGTAACAGCGCTTATTAACGTCACCTGGAGTTGGAGAACACCCGGTCTACAATGTGAAACCTATCGTCTTATAGTGACTGGACTGGCATGGCGTCCGGACCGTATCCTAGTGGCTTCGTCCGTTAGTAAATTTGATTATAGCAATTTTTTTTTTTTTTTTTTTCGTCAAGAAAACTGCATATTACGTTTGTGTATTATAATTTACAAAATTAATATTTGATTTTCTAATGCTTTATCGCGTAGGTGTGCACAACTAAAATAATACCGGAGATAGTTACTTTATATAAAGCGAATATATATATATAGTATATGTGTTTCTTTGTAAAAGAGGTAGATTAATACGTCAACCGAACCGACGCCCAGAGACCATGAACGCGGGAGGAAATGAGAGGTGCATACGCCTAAGTTTGTTTATGTAAGGGTTATCTACAAAGTTTGTTTGTACTGGTTATCTACATAGTTCGTGATATAGGTGTAATTCTCTTTCTTTGTGATAAAAAAAAGTGCATGGAATAGTAATTAACAGGATATTTTTCCAACCACCCAATATATGATAATTACTGATGGCAGAGTCCTTATATCTTTGAGGGCACTCACTAGGACCATTAAGGCAGTGTCCAGGGTTTGTGGGTTTTGTGTACACTGTTGTATTAAAAGAATGTTCATTTTGTTTCACTAGGAGGTTGAGGAAGGGTAAAGCTCCTATATCCGAAGAGCACTAACTCACTGCAGCACATCTACACAAGTGCATGATGAAATCGAACGTTCCACTCAAGTTCTGATTAATAACGGCTTCAGTGAAAAAGAGATAAATCTTCATACAAAGAAAATAATGGACGGCTGGCATGAAAACAGCAATAATAACCAAAATAAAGAGAAAATCAACATATAAATCCATTTTTTCGTCAGCTTATAAAGAATATGAACTTAGTATGAAACAAATTATAGAAAGAAACATTAAACCAGTCAATCCAGAGAAAATACTCAACCTGGTGCATCGGCGGCGCCAAGGGGGGAATTGGGGGGGTTTTAGCTTCCCCCAAAAAGTGGCCAGCCCCGCCTCCATTAGCCCCCCCAACTGAAATGAGCAAATTGAAATTTTAAAACGCTCATTAAAATAATTTTATTAAGTGGAGTTTTTAATGGCTAGGGCTAAAAAATTTGTCAGCCATCAGCGCCAGCCCTACCATTAACACCCTCCCCATCTGAAATGAGGACAATATACGTGTATTATTACGGCGTTATGCAAGTTCAACTGTTTTCATTATATATGACCCACGCCTCAAATCACCTGTAACCCGTTGTAGAAATGTCACACATTACAGATAGCCTATCTGTAATGTGTGACATATATATGCATAGGCTATGCAACGAATCAGGGCGTGGCCAGGCGACAATAGTATTCCCAAAGTATATGGACCAGGGGTTCTCAAAGGGGTCGATCGGAACATCCAAATGGTCGATGAATAGCCAGGGGGTCGATGAATAACACTGTATAACAATGAAAAAAAAAGAAAAAAAAAAGGGGAAATGAGACTATCCTTTTCTAGAGTTATTTTTTGCGTAGATCACGAATATAACATCCGTTTCTTTCTGTGACCCTCCAGTTCTTCGTAAATAGCAGTGCCCGCAATGTCTATCTGAACGGTATTTTTTGTTGCTTTTACCATTTATATAATTTTTCACATAGCTATGTGTTTTTTTTTCTTAACAGGATACAGAGTTAAGATGCCTAGAGAATGCAAGAATTCGCCAGACAAGTTTTGTTATATATGTGGATCAGTTACATTAAGGCAATACAAGAGACAGTTGACTCAACGTGTAAAGAAACTTTATGAGCTGTACTTTGGATGTAAAGTGGGTGACCAGGACAAAAGCTGGGCACCTCACATATGTTGTGTCAGGTGTACAAGTTCCCTTTCTGCCTGGGTGAAAGGCAAAGGGACTGGCCTCATGTTTGGCGTACCAATGGTCTGGAGGGAGCCAAAGGACCACTCAACGGATATTAAAGGTGGGTGTTCAGTGTTTATTTTTTACTGTTTTTATATATATTTTCAAGAGATGTATCAATAAAAAAGATCGAAATACATAATAAGTTGCACTTCCACTATTTTTGCACGTGATCACAACCAATAGTATCCATTTTTAGTCTGATTTTATTTTATTTTCCTGCAGGTCGCAACAGAAAAGGCAAGAAATCTATCGTGTATCCAGATCTTCAGTCTGCTATTCGCCCAGTTCTACATTCAAGTGATATTCCTGTACCACAGCCGCCCTCTGAACTACCAAGCGATGACACGAGCAACTCAGACGATTCAGAATCTCAAGATGCAACGTATACGACACAACTTGAATCTGATAAGAAACCACACCTCATCACCCAACCAGAACTCAATGATCTAGTTCGTGATCTAACACTTACTAAGCAACAGAGTGAACTCCTGGCCTCACGTTTGCAACAATGGCACCTGTTGGATGAAGAAGCTCGAATTACAGTATTTAGGAAGCGTTCTGCAAATCTACAGGATTTCTTCACTTTGGAAAACAACTTGACTTATTGTAATGATATCAGAGGCCTATTCAGTGCCCTTGAGCTGTCCTATGAACCCAATGAGTGGAGGCTATTCATAGATGGATCCCTTTACAGCATAAAAGCAGTTCTGTTGCACATTGGGAACACCATGCCTTCAGTTCCAGTTGCTTACTCAGTCATTTTAAGAGAGACATATGAGAACCTTGCTTTTATTCTAGACCGCATAAGTTACAAAGATCATGAGTGGTTAATTTGTGCAGACTTGAAAGTAGTAGCCATACTTAATGGGCTACAAACTGGATACACCAAATTTATGTGCTTTCTTTGCAAGTGGGACAGTAGGGCCAGATCAGAACATTATATACGCTCAGAATGGCCATCTCGGGAATCTATGACGCTTGGATGCCATAATGTAATTCATGAGCCACTAGTTAAGGAGAAAATCATTTTGCCACCACTGCATATAAAACTAGGCCTAATGAAGCAATTTACCAAAGCACTGCAACATAACAAGCCATGTTTCCAGTATCTCAAAGGGATCTTCCCTAAAATTAGTGATGCCAAGATTAAAGAGGGTATATTTGTAGGCCCTCAGATTCGCAAGCTTATAAATGATGAGGACTTTGAGGCGACAATGGATGAACCTGAGCTAGCGGCCTGGCATGCATTCAAAGATGTATGCAAAGGGCTTCTGGGAAAGCACCAAGAGTCCCAGCGAGAGCGTAAAGTGGAGAGGCTAATCAAATGCCACCAAGATCTCGGATGCAATATGTCACTGAAGATACACTTTCTTCATTCTCATCTGTCCTTCTTCCCAGAGAATGCAGCACATGTGAGTGATGAACATGGAGAGAGGTTCCATCAAGATATAGCGTCAATGGAAAACAGGTACAAGGGAAAATGGAGCCCTGCTATGCTGGCTGACTTCTGTTGGAACCTGAAGCGTGACACGCCTGAGACGTCTTATAAAAGAAGAAGTAAATAATAGATTGTAGGTTAATACATCATATAAAGCTAACAAACATGCCGATTCATTATATATTAATTAAATAAATACAATGAAGACATTTAATCTGACTTTGGGAGCAAAATACATTTATGGAACCTTGGAAATCTCTATTAATTGCATAATTATTAAAACAGCGATTTACAAAAAATTGAGACGTGGCATGAAATTTTTGTTATCAAATTTGAATTCAGCACACTGAACTTCATCATAAAACGCACATGAGAACTATGTTTTCTTCTTAATCCTGAAATTTGTTGTACAGTGAAATTAACCTAAAATTCAAAATTAATTCTTTCTCCTTCTTTTCTTTCTCTCTTTCTCACTTTTCCATGTCATGTTTTTATCTATCAATCTATTTCTTCGTTATTAATTATTTCTTTTTTTATTATATTTTTATCTACCAATCTCTGCCCATGACGTCATGGCGCATGCGCAAGACAACAAACCAGAAGACGACCAACGATTATTTCTTTCAAAATTAATTCTTTTCTTTGGTATCTAATTTTATGTTTTATATTTTTTATCTATAAATCTTTTTTATCAATCAATCTTCGTTATTTAATTTTCTTTTTATATATTTTTATCTACCAGTCCCTGCCCATGACGTCACGACGCCTGCGCAAAAGACAACAACAACAAACCCGAAGACGACAAACGATTCAAAATTCAAAATTAACTAATTCTTTCTCTTTCTGTCTTTCTCTCTTTTATTCATTTTTTTTTATCTTTTTATCTTTTTTATTTATTTTTATTTTTTATCTATCAATCTCTGCCCATGACGTCATGACGCATGTGCAAAAGACAACAAACACAAAGACGACCAACGAATAACCTAAAACTCAAAATTGATAATTTCTCCTTCGTTTCTTTCTCTCGTTCTTTCTTTTCTCAGTTATTTAATTTTTTGTTATTTTCAATTAGTTGTTTAATATTTTTTATCTATCAGCCGCTGCTCATGACGTCACGTCGCATGCGCAAAAGACAACAAACCCGAAGACGACTAACGATTAACCAAAAATTTTAAATTAACCTTTTTTCAAATCTAAATTTCTTTTTCCTTCCTTTCTATTTTCCTTTAAATTTCTTTCTCTCTTTTTTGTTATTTAATTTTCTTTTTTCTTTTTCTTTTTTATCTATCAGTCTCTGCCCATGACGTCATGACGCATGCGCAAAAGACAACAAACCCAAAGATTTAAAAATATAATCAAAATTAATTCTTTCTCCTACTTTTCTTTCTTTCTCTCTTTGTTTGTTATTTTGTTATTTATTTTTGTTATTTTATTATCTATTTCTTTATTTATCTATTTTTTTCTATCAACTTTTTCTATCAACTTTTTCTATCAACCTACTTTTCTTTCTCTCTCTTTGTTTGTTATTTTGTTATTTATTTTTGTTATTCTATGATCTATTTCTTTATTTATATTTTTATCTATCAATCGCTGCCTATGACGTCACGTTGCATGCGCAAAAGACAACAATAACAAACCCGAAGACGACAAACGATTTAAAATTCAAAATGAACTAATTCTTTCTCTTTCTGTCTTTCTCTCTTTTCTTCATTATTTATTTTTATCTTTTTATCTTTTTTATTTATTACTATTTTTTATCTATCAATCTCTGCCCGTGACGTCACGACGCATGCGCAAAAGACAACAAACCCAACGACGACCAACGAGTAACCTAAAATTTTAAATTAATAATTTCTCCTTCTTTTCTTTCTTTCATTCTATCTTTTCGCAGTTATTTAATATATTTTCAATTAGTTGTTTAATATTTTATCTATCAGCCGCTGCTCATGACGTCACACCGCATGCGCAAAAGACAACAAACCCGAAGACGACCAACGATTAACCAAAAATTCTAAATTAACTTTCTTTCAAGTCTAAATTTCTTTCTCCTTCCTTTCTATTTTCCTTTAAATTTCATTCTCTCTTTTTTTGTTTGTTATCTATTTTTTTTTTTTTTTTTTTTTATCTTTCTTTTTTATCTATCAGTCTCTCCCCACGAGCAGGTTGCACGGGTCCTTCCACCAGAGAAGAGAATTCTTGACTTCTTCGGTGGGGGGAGATGTGTTGTAGGGGTTCTCCCTCTTGCGGGGACCACTGAGACTTGAGGAGTCACTGTACCGGTCGCATTCTTTGTCTACTCCTGGGGATTAATCTCTCTACGGAGGCCATATGGCCCGGGAGGATTTGGCACTGCTTCGCCGTCAGGAACCCGGTCGATAGCGCCTGTGCGACCAGAGAAGTGAGATTCTGGATCCTCTTTTCTACTGGGAAGGACTTCATTAGGGATGAGTCCAGGACCATACCCAGGTACGTGACTCTCTGTTTTGGCAAGAAATCTGACTTCTTCGGTGCCCAATTTTCGGACGAAGGTTAGGACCATTCTCAGGTGTTCTTGGCATAGCTGGACGGAATGTGCCAGGATCAGCCAATCGTCCAGGTAACGGAGTAGGCGAATTCCCCTGGAGTGGGACTACAATGAAACGAGTTTGAACACTCTGGTGAAGACTTGTGGTGCTGTGGAAAGTCCAAAGCATAGGCAGGTGAACTGGAAGGTGATGCCCTTGTGGACGATTCTGGGGAATTTCCTGGAGGAGGGATGCACTGGTATTTGGAAATAGGCATCTTGGAGGTCCAGTGACACCATGAAGTCCCCTTCCCTGATAGACGCCCTTACGGACTCTGGGGTGTCCATTCGGAACTTCGCCAGGGAAAGGAACTTGTTGAGTGGAGACAAATCGATGACTGGTCTCCACCCCCCTGTTGTCTTTTCTACTAGGAATAGTCTTGAGTAGAACCCTGGGCCCGTAGTCGAGACTTCCTCTAAAGCTCCTTTATAGAGCAGAGCGGAGATTTCCTCCGCTAGGGCCCGCCCGCGAGGCGAGTCCGAGTGGTAGCTGCTGACTTGGATGGAATAGGGGGAGAGGTTTGGGACAGTGTGAAAAGGAAGACGATAGCCTGTCTTGATGACTTGTAGGGTCCAGTCTTCCGCCCCGGCCTCTTTCCATGTCATCTTCTTCATTTGCTGTCAATGCCAAGATCATCCGTAGAGTCGCCAGGTCATTCTCTATTGTTCCGCTCAGCCAGGGGTATTCCATAGCCGCCGCACACATGCCGCTTGTAGGCAAGTGTGCAGCTTTACTGGCCGAGAGGTTACTAGGGGTTCAAAGTGCGTTATAGGCTTTAGCAGTGAACCTCGACAACCTTTCTTAAAAAGTTCCAAGTGTAGGTCCGTACTCGGTTAGCGCCGAGCATGGAGAGTGAACAGTACTCACCAATTTTCTTTTATGAGCGGTACTTGTAAGCCATTGCCGAAGAAGACCAATGATTAATTCTTTCAAAATTAATTCTTTCTCCTTTTCTTTCTTTCTCTTTTTTCTTTGTTATTTAATTTTATGTTTCATCTTTTTTTTTTTATCTATTAATCTATTTCTTCGTTACTTAATATTCTTTTTTGATCTTTTTTTTATCTACCAATTTCTGCCCATGACCTCACGGCGGATGCGCAAAAGACAACAAACCTAAAGACGGCTAAGGATTAATTCTTTCAAAATTAATTCTTTCTCCTGATTTTCTTTCTCTCTTTTCTTCGTTATTTATTATTTTTATCTACTACGACGCATGCGCAAAAGACAACAAGCCCGAAGACGACCAACAAAAATTAATTCTTTTTCCTTTCTTTCTTATTTAATTATGTGCTTTATCTTTTATTATCTATTAATCTATTTCTTCTTTTCTTTTCTTTTTTCTTTTTTTTTTTTTTTATCTACCAATCTCTGCCAATGACGTTGTCGTGGGTTTGGTTCGGTATGGACAATCCAGGGGAAATGAGACTCACAATAACACTAAAACTAAGGTTTAATGGGTAATATGCTCAGAGGGAACGGACCTTTTCTCGTTGGGAGAATGTCCGGAGTGATCGAGGGAAGGCCTCATCAAGCGTCTACGTGGCTGTGAGCCAAGAGCCACGCACAGGAGGGAATGAGACGACTTGCTGGAGCGAACTGGTCCCGAGGCCTCTTGCTGGAGAGAACTGCTGCTTGGAGTTGAGCCCGGGAGAGAAGTCGGTAGAGAACTTAGTAGAGAAGTCGGGAGAGATCTGAATTCTGAATTCTGAATTCCTAGGAAAGATCACCCGCTTGCGAGGGATCGGTTTTTGTGGGAGGGGAAGAATGTCTGTAAGAAAATGAAAAGATAGTAGTGTATAAAAGAGGGCTATTGCCACCGGGCGATTTAGCGAGCGATTAGGGGCTGTTGGTGGTCGTGGCTCGGGAGAAATGGACTGGGGGCTTGGACGGGGGCGCCGACGCTGGGATTAAAAACAGATTACAATCACCAAAAGTTCATTCCATGCGTGATTCCATGCCTGTAGGTTTCCCGGTCTTGTGGGTACCATAGATGGCACAACATTAGAATTGTGGCTCCAAGTGTCGATGAACATTGATATGTCAACAGAAAACGATACCACAGCATCAACGTGCTTTGCCATGTCTCCCTCTTGTCCTTGTGGTTTAAACTTGGCTTGAATCGCCCATTTATAATGATTTTTTTGTACATAATCACGTTGACCAAGAGGAGTGTTTCCTCTTGTGACCAGTTTGGCTTCCTTTTCTTTTTCTGTGATTCTTCTGCCAGGTCTATATCCTCTGAAATAATTGTCGAGTCGTCTGTCGGAAGATTTGAATGTGGCGCGGCCGCCTGTACAATGCGCCGTCCAAAAATATCTGTCGTTGGTTAATAAGTACTCCTAAAAAACAAGACATACGATATCTATGTGCTATCATGATACTCTATTAATAAATTCTGAACAACAGCATTAATAACACTGTTTTATGTGTGCAATTTTTAATAATACGTCCATTTACATGTTCATAAGCTGCTAACTTGAGCACTGTTTAGCGGGACTTGACAAACAACTGTTTGCTAGCTAACATTTGTTAGTTAAGCATTGGTGTATAACTTTTAGTGGTTTTCTGTTAGCTAGCAGAACTTGTTAAGGCTAACAAAAAAGTTTTGTGTATACGGCCCCTGAAGTCTAAAAAGTCCTCAAGTATATATATATATATATATATATATATATATATATATATATATATATATATATATATATATATATATATATATATATTGTAAGGTTATCCCGAACCAATTACGTTTTCTCTGTCGTGTCATTGTATACGTGGCTATTCAATTCTAGCCTCTCCTCATGTTGTATTATCATTTCTTTATTATAAAACAAATTATCTTTTAATTATTATTATTCTTATTTGTCTCCGTTCAGCCATTTCCCTTCCAACCGTTTTATCAATTACTTCGCCTTCGTTCGTGTCATTTCCGAAAAGTTGGGTCCATTTCCTTTTCTTGTAACATTTTCCCTTTCTCATTATATTCATATCATGAGAAAATTCAATCATTCAATTAGATATAATGGCGCACTTTATTGCTTTTTATCAATTACACTTGCCCATGAAATCATATATGTAAGAATCGAAGCCTAATTGCAAGGAAACAGCTTCCTGTTGTGGGATATGTAAAGAATTGGCCCATTTATATTCATTTATTCATTTAGCAATGTTTGCTTATACCCAGTCCTTATTTTCATACTCTGCCTTCGTTATTTGACATAAGGCGTTTTCTTTCCGATATTAGAGACTCAAAACTTGCATATTCATTTATTGAACTGCATGTGTGCACATTCAAGCATCAATAAATCTCGCGCATGAATGAATAAAATGATTGTTCATTCAATATATATTTTGTGTATTGAATTATCAGTTAATCTCATACCCTTTCACAAAAGTCCTATAGTCCGTAAAGAGGTCCTGAATTCTGTTACAAAATTCCTGCATTCTATAAAAAAAAAAAAAAAAGTCTTCAAGTCTGTTAAAAAGTCCTAAGGTCTGAAAAAAGTCCTGAAGTCTCTTAAAAACCGTGAAATCTAAACGTCGTGAAGTCTATAAAATTTCTGTAGTTTAAATAAAATGTCCTGAAGTGTACATAAAAGTCCTTGAATTCTACATAAGTCCTGAAATCTACATAAAAGTCCTGAATTATATATAAAAGCCCTGAAGTCCATACAAAAGTCCTTAATTCTATCTAAAGTCCTGAAGTGTGTATAAAAAACCCTGAATTGTGTATAAAACTCCTGAAGTGTACATAAAATGTTCTCAATTATATATTAAAAGTCCTGAAAGTCTAAAGAGTCCTGAAATCTAAAAAGTCCTGAAGTCTAAAAGAAAAACTCTCTCTCTCTCTCTCTCTCTCTATATATATATATATATATATATATATATATATATGTATATATTTATATATATATATAATATATATGTATATATTGTAAAGTTATCCCAAACCAATTACGTTTTCTCTGTCGTGTCATCGTATACGTGGCTATTCAATTCTAGCCTCTCCTCATGTTCTATTCATATTTCTTTATTATAAAACAAATTATCTTTCAATTATTATTATTCTTATTTGTCTCCGTTCAGCCATTTCCCTTCCAACCCTTTTGTCAATTACTTCGCCTTCCTTCGTGTCATTTCCCAAAACTTGGGTCCATTTCCTTTTCTTGTAACATTTTCCCTTTCTCATTATATTCATATCATGAGAAAATTCAATCATTCAATTAGGTATAATGGCGCACTTTATTGCTTTGTATCAATTACACTTGCCCATGAAATCATATATGTATGAATCGAAGGCTAATTGAAAGGAAACAGCTTCATTTTGTGGGATATGTAAAGAATTGGCCCATTTATATTCATTTATTCATTTAGCAATGTTTACTTATACCCAGTCCTTATTTTCATACTCTGCCTTCTTTATTTGACATAAGGCGTTTTCTTTCCAATATCAGACTCAAAACTTGCATATTCATTTATTGACCTTCATGTGTGCACATTCAAGCATCAATACATGTCGCGCACGATATAAATGGAATTGTTCATTCAAAGTATATTTCGTGTATTGAGTTATCAGTTAATCTCTTACCCCTTCACAAAAGTCCTATCGTCTGTAAAAAGAAGTCCTGAATTCTGTTACAAAATTCCTGAATTCTATAAAAAAAAATGTAAGTCTGTTAAAAAGTCCTGAAGTCTCTTAAAAATCGTAAAATCTAAACATCGTGAAGTCTATAAAATTCCTGGAGTTTAAATATAAAGTCCTGAAGTCTACATAAGTCCTGAAATCTACATAAATGTCCTGATTTATATATAAACGTCCTGAAGTCTATACAAAAAGTCCTGAAGTATATATATAAAAAGTCCTGGTCTATACAAAAAGTACTGAAGTCTATCTAAAGTCCTGAATTGTGTATACAAGTCCTGAATTGCGTATAAAAAGTCCTGAATTGCGTATAAAAAGTCCTGAACGTGTATATAAAAAATCCTGATGTGTATATCAAAAGTCCTGAAGTCTAAACAGTCCTGAAATCTACAAAGTCCTGAAGTCTAAAAAGTCCTCAAGTCTACAAAAAACTATATATATATATATATATATATATATATATATATATATATATATATATTGTAAGGTTATCCCAAACCAATTACGTTTTCTCTGTCGTGTCATTGTATACGTGGCTATTCAATTCTAGCCTCTCCTCATGTTCTATTCATATATCGTTATTATAAAACAAATTATCTTTCAATTATTATTATTATTATTTGTCTCCGTTCAGCCATTTCCCTTCCAACCCTTTTGTCAATTACTTCGCCTTCCTTCGTGTCATTTCCCAAAACTTGGGTCCATATCCTTTTCTTGTAACATTTTCCCTTTCTCATCATATTCATATCATGAGAAAATTCAATCATTCAATTAGGTATAATGGCGCACTTTATTGCTTTTTATCAATTACACTTGCCCATGAAATCAAATATGTAAGAATCGAAGCCTAATTGAAAGGAAACAGCTTCATGTTGTGGGATATGTAAAGAATTGGCCCATATATATTAATTTAGCAATGTTTACTTATTCCTAGTCCTTATCTTTATACTCTGCCTTCTTTATTTGACATAAGGCGTTTTCTTTCCGGTATTAGAGACTCAAAACTTCCATATTCATATATTCACCTGCATGTGTGCACATTCAAGCATCAATACATCTCGCGTTCAGAACCCCATTGTTGTTCATTCAAAGTATATTTCGTGTATTGATTTATCAGTTAATCTCTTACCCCTTCACAAAAGTCCTATAGTCTGTAAAAAGAAGTCCTGAATTCTGCTACAAAATTCCTGAATTCAATTAAAAAAAATCTTTAAGTCTGTTAAAAAGTCCTAAGGTCTGAAAAAAGTCCTGAAGTCTCTTAAGAATCTTGAAATCTAAACGTCGTGTAGTCTATAAAATTCCTGGAGTTTAAATAAAAAGTCCTGAATTCTAGATTAAAAAAAAAAAAAAAAGTCCTGACGTCTACATAAGTGCTGAAATCTACATAAAATTCCTGAATTATATATAAAAGTACTGAAGTCTATACAAAATGTCCTGAAGTATATATATATATAAATCCTGAAGTCTATACAAAAAGTCCTTAAGTCTATGTAAAGTCCTGAAGTGTGTATAAAAAGTCCTTAGGTCTATCTAAAGTCCTGAAGGGTGTATAAAATTCCTGAAATGTGTATAAAAAGTCCTGAAGCGTGTGTCAAAAGTCCTCAAGTGTGTATCAAAAGTCCTCAAGTGTGTATCAAAAGTCCTCAAGTGCGTATCAAAAAGTCCTCAAGTGTATATTAGCAGTCCTCAAGTGTATATTAAAAGTCCTACAAATAAAAAACAATCCTCAAGTCAAAATAGTCCTCAAGTCTAAAAAGTCTAAAAGTCTAAAACTATATTTATATATATTGTAAGGTTATCCCAAACCAATTACGTTTTCTCTGTCGTGTCATTGTATACGTGGCTATTCAATTCTAGCCTCTCCTCATGTTCTATTCATATTTCTTTATTAAAAAACAAATTATCTTTTCATTATTCTTCTTCTTATTTGTCTCCGTTCAGCCATTTCCCTTCCAACCCTTTTGTCAATTACTTCGCCTTCCTTCGTGTCATTCCCCAAAACTTGGGTCCATTTCCTTTTCTTGTAACATTTGCCCTTTCTCATTATATTCATATCATGAGAAAATTCAATCATTCAATTAGATATAATGGAGCACTTTGTTGCTTTTTATCAATTACACTTGCCCATGAAATCATATATGTAAGAATCGAAGCCTAATTGCAAGGAAACAGCTTCCTGTCGTGGGATATGTAAAGAATTGGCCCATTTATATTCATTTATTCATTTAGCAATGTTTGCTTATACCCAGTCCTTATTTTCATACTCTGCCTTCTTTATTTGACATAAGACGTTTTCTTTCCGATATTAGAGACTCAAAACTTGCATATTCATGTATTCACCTGCGTGTGTGCATATTCAAGCATGAATACATCTCGCGCACGAGATGGATGAGCATTATTCATTCAAAGTATATTTTGTGTATTGAGTTATCAGTTAATCTCTTACCCCTTCATAAAAGGAAGTCTTGAATTCTGCTACAAAATTCCTGAATTCTATAAAAAAAAAATAAAAAAAATCTTTAAGTCTTAAAAAGTCCTAAGGTCTGAAAAAAGTCCTGAAGTCTCTTAAAAATATTGAAATCTAAACGTCGTGAAGTCTATAAAATTGCTGGAGTTTAAATAAGTCTTGAAGTCTACATAAGTCCTGAAATCTACATAAAAGTCCTGAATTATATATAAAAGTCCTGAAGTCTCTACAAAAAGTCCTGAAGTATATATATAAAAATCCTGGTCTATACAAAAAGTCCTTAGGTCTATCTAAAGTCCTGAATTGTGTATAAAAAGTCCTGAAATGTGTGTAAAAGTCCTGAAGCGTGTGTAAAAAGTCCTGAAGTGTGTATCAAAAGGAACCAATTGTCCTCAAGTAAGTATCCAGAGGCCCAAATTCTATATTAAAAGTCCTCAAGTGTATATTAAGTCCTCAAACTGTATAGTCAAAGTCATCAACTTTATATCAAAAAGTCATCAACTGTATATTAAAAAGTCATCAAGTGTATACTAAAAACTCCTAAAACTCGCCGTATACACAAAACTCGCCGTATACACAAAACTTGCTAGCACTAACAAATACCTCTTAAGGCTAACAAATTCCTCTTAAGGCTAACATTTACCTCTTAAGCACTAACAGTGGATACACAAAACTTCTTACGGCCTTAAAAGTACTCTTAAGGTCAAAGTGCTCCCGAGGACTATTAAGCTCTTAACAAATTCCTCTTAGTACACAACATGGCGGAGCAACAAAGACCACAGCGAGTTGTTCGACAGCAACGGGACATATTTAACCAGTACAATGACGACGACCAATTCATCAAACGCTTGACAATGAACCACCGTGCTGGTATAATAACAATGGCTCATTTTGTCAGGCAGGGACAAACTTCAATCCCGAACAGAAAGGAAGGAAGGAATCGACCACAGAGTCCTGAGACGAAGGTGGGTGGCAATTACCCTATGATATTTAGCCACAGGTCAAATGCGGCAGTGACTGACGACTTTGGGACCTCGCAAGCAACAATCAGCCGTGTCATTACTCAAACAATTGATGCACTCACTATCAGAACCAGATATTGTAACTCAATTTGTAACATTCCCATTGACTCGCCAAGAAGTGCAAGTAAAACAAGCCGAGTTCATGGAAGACTGTAGGTTTCCCGGTCTTGTGGGTACCATAGATGGCACAACATTAGAATTGTGGCTCCAAGTGTCGATGAACATTTATATGTCAACAGAAAACGATACCACAGCATCAACGTGCTTTGCCATGTCTCCCTCTTGTCCTTGTGGTTTAAACTTGGCTTGAATCGCCCATTTATAATGATTTTTTTGTACATAATCACGTTGACCAAGAGGAGTGTTTCCTCTTGTGACCAGTTTGGCTTCCTTTTCTTTTTCTGTGATTCTTCTGCCATGTCTATATCCTCTGAAATAATTGTCGAGTCGTCTGTCGGAAGATTTGAATGTGGCGCGGCCGCCTGTACAATGCGCCGTCCAAAAATATCTGTCGTTGGTTAATAAGTACTCCTAAAAAACAATACATACGATATCTATGTGCTATCATGATACTCTATTAATATATTCTGAACAACAGCATTAATAACACTGTTTTATGTGTGCAATTTTTAATAATACGTCCATTTACATGTTTTTGTTTTAATAAATTTATTACGCCCGTGGGCGGCAAACAATAGTACATCTATCACAGCATTGTGTTAGAGGACATGTCATATATTATATACATTCTTTAAATGGAGACATAATACAATAATCATTCAGGATTCCCCGAAATGGTGATGGCGGGATAGTGGTACTATGTAAGTGTTTACATATAATCATCATGCCCCGTCTCCGGGGAATATTGTCTGTCACTATGGGTCACTGGAGACAATAATACCAAGGGTGTTCGTATTACGACGGTTACGCAGCCCGTACGGTGATCACCGTGGCATATCATCCGTCTAGGAGCCCCGTCACACAAGTCGACTCCCAAGTCCGAGCCGAGCACTGACATATATTGTGCCTTCGTACTGGTCTTGCGTCGGCGTTACTTGTGGCGGTTGGGTAGGAGGTGGTCGTATGGGGCGCGTGACGTCCATGACGTAGGTATAGGCTGCCTTGGAAAGATGGTCCACCGATTAATAAATTCATTGCTTCTGAGGGCGACAAACAATAGTATATTAGTCATATTGTTATGGAAAGAGATACAAAAGGAGGTATGATTGGATTTAACAATCAAAATCCCCCAAAATGGGGGTGGCGAGCTAGGAGTGTATCTAAGTTGTCGTCACTAAGTAAATGTTTACATACAGTTATCACGTCTTGTCTCTCCATTTACATGTTCATAAGCTGCTAACTTGAGCACTGTTTAGCGGGACTTGACAAACAACTGTTTGCTAGCTAACATTTGTTAGTTAAGCATTGGTGTATAACTTTTAGTGGTTTTCTGTTAGCTAGCAGAGATTGTTAAGGCTAACAAAAAAGTTTTGTGTATACGGCCCCTGAAGTCTAAAAAGTCCTCAAGTATATATATATATATATATATATATATATATATATATATATATATATATATATATATATATATATATATATATTGTAAGGTTATTCCGAACCAATTACGTTTTCTCTGTCGTGTCATTGTATACGTGGCTATTCAATTCTAGCCTCTCCTCATGTTCTATTCATATATCTTTATAATAAAACAAATGATCTTTTAATTATTATTGTTCTTATCTGTCTCCGTTCAGCCATTTCCCTTCCAACCGTTTTATCAATTACTTCGCCTTCGTTCGTGTCATTTCCGAAAAGTTGGGTCCATTTCCTTTTCTTGTAACATTTGCCCTTTCTCATTATATTCATATCATGAGAAAATTAAATCATTCAATTAGATATAATGGCGCACTTTATTGCTTTTTATCAATTACACTTGCCCATGAAATCATATATGTAAGAATCGAAGCCTTGCAAGGAAACAGCTTCCTGTCGTGGGATATGTAAAGAATTGGCCCATTTATATTCATTTATTCATTTAGCAATGTTTGCTTATACCCAGTCCTTATTTTCATACTCTGCCTTCTTTATTTGACATAAGGCGTTTTCTTTCCGATATTAGAGACTCAAAGCTTGCATATACATGTATTCACCTGCGTGTGTGCATATTCAAGCATTAATACATCTCGCGCAAAATTTTAAGAAATATTATTCATTCAAAGTATAATTTTTGTATTGAATTTTTAGTTAATCTCTTACCCCTTCTTAAAAGTCCTATAGTCTGTAAAAAGAAGTCCTGAATTCTGCTACAAAATTCATGAATTCTATAAAAAAAAAAAAAAAAAGTCTTCGTCTGTTAAAAAGTCCTAAGGTCTGAAAAAATTCCTGAAGTCTCTTAAAAATCGTGAAATCTGTAAAATTCCTGGAGTTAAAAAAATATATCCTGAAGTCTACATACAAGGTCCTGAAGTCTACATAAAAAGTCCTGAAGTCTACATAAGTCCTTAAGTCTATCTAAAGTCCGTGTGTATAAAAAGTCCTGAAGTGTATAAATAGTCCTGAAAAGCGTATAAAAAGTCCTGAAAAGCGTATAAAAAGTCCTGAAGTTTATATAAAAAGTCCTGAATTGTATATACAATATCCTGAAAGTGTGTATTAAAACTCCTGAATTGTATATTTAAAGTCCTGAAGTCTAAGGAGTCCTGAAGTCTAAAGAGTCCTGAAGTCTAAAAAAAACTCTCTCTCCATATATATATATATATATATATATATATATATATATATATATATATATATATATATATATATATATAATAAAGTCAAAGTAGTATGCAAAAAAGACATTTATTTATTTATCAATATATCGTGTATATATATAAATCTCTCTCTATATATATATACATATATATATATATGTGTGTGTGTGTGTATATATATATATACAAGTCAAACTAGTATGTAAAAAAGACATCTATTTATCAATATATATGCGTATATAAACTTTTTTTTTCTAAAGTTATCCCTGTTTTTGTTTTCTCTCTTTTTGATCAAACGACACATACAATTGTAATCGCTTATCAATCCATGAAAAACATATAATGACGACATGGGAAAATATATATGACGATTAGATAATGCTATGAAATTAAGAGAAAAGGTTTCATTTCAAAATAATTGCATAAGCGTGTGTAGGTGTTAATTTTGGGCAGAATGGCTAGATATGCTCAAAGAAAAGAAAAAACAAAAAAAAAACTCTCTCTCTCTCTCTCTCTCTCTCTCTCTCTCTCTCTCTCTATATATATATATATATAAATAAAGTCAAACTAGTATGCAAAGATTAGACATTTATCATTGTCTCATATATATATATATATATATATATATATATATATATATATATATATATATATATATAATTCCTGGAGTCTAAATAAAAAGTCCTGAAGTCTACATAAAAGTCCTAAACTATATGTAAAAGTCCTTAAGTCTATCTAAAGTCCTGAAGTCTATATAAAAAATCCTGAAGTGTGTGTGTAAAAAATCCTGAAGTGTGTGTAAAAGTCCTGAAGTGTATATAAAAAGTCCTGAATTTACATTAAAAAGTCCTGAAGTCTATAAAAGTCCTGAAGTCTATATAAATCCTGACAAGTCTATATATACATCCTCAAGTCTATCTAAAATTTCTCAAGTGTATATAAAGTCCTGAAATATATTTAAAAAACTGAAATCTGTAAGAAAAATCCTGAAGTTTAAAAAATCCTGAAGTCTGTAAATACCCCCCTGAATTATGCAAAAAAATCCTGAAGTCGGCCAAAAATCCCTGAAGTCTAAAAAAATACCTTGATTCTGTCAAAAATCCTGAAGTCTGTAAAAAGTCCTAAAATCTGTATTTAAAAAGTCCTAAAGTCTGTAAAAAGTCTGTAATAAGTCCTGAAGTATGTCAAAATCCTAAGGTCTGTATAAAAAAACTGAAGTCTGTAAAAAGTTCTAAAGTCTATAAAAACGTCCTGAAGTCTAAGTCCTGAAGTCTAAGAGTCCTCAATTCTAAAAACTTCTGAAAAGTCCTGAATTCTAAAAAGTCATGATATCTTAAAATCGTGAAGTCTGAAATCCTGAAGTCTAAATTCTGAATTCTACATTTCTGACGTCTAGTTCTGAAGTCGAGATAGTCCTGAAAGTCAAAAAATCCTGAAATCTAAAATTTTCTCAAGTCTAAAAATTCCTGACGTCTAAAAATTCCTGAAGTCTAACATCCTACAGTCTAAAAAGTCCTGAAAGTCTAAAAAAGTCCTGAACTCTAAAAAGTCCTGAAGTCTTACAAGTCCTGAAAGTCTTAAAAAATACAGTCTAAAAAATCCTCTTAAATATATATATATATATATATATATATATATATATATCCTTGAATTCGGTACAAAAAAGTCCTTAATTCTGTCAAAAGTCCTGAAGTCTGTAAAAAATCACAAAGTCTGTAAAAAGAAGTCATGAAGTCTGCAACAAGTCCTGAAGTATGTAAAAGTCCTAAAGTCTGTATAAAAATATGTAAAAAACGGAACTAATTATTTGATAAATTCCTGGAGTCTGTAAAAAAAATCCTGAAGTCTGTAACAAGTTATGAAGTCTATAAAATGTCCTGAAGTCTAAGTACTGAAGTCTAAAAGTCCTGACGACTACAAGTCCTGAATTCTAAGAGTCCTGAAGTCTAAGAGTCCTGAAGTCTAAAATCCTGAAGTCTAAAAACTCCTGAATTCTAAAAACTCCTGAATTATAAGATTCTGAAGTCTAAAATCCTGATGTCTAAAATTCTGAAGTCTAAAAGTTCTGAAGTCTAAAATCCTGAAGTCTATAGGTCCTGAATTCTAAGAGTCCTAAATTGTAAAATCCTGAAGTCTAAAGCATTCTGAAGTCTAAAAATCCTGAAGTCTTAAAGTCCTGAAGTCTAAAACATTCCTGAAAGTCTAAAAAAAATCCTGAACTCTAAAAATTCCTGGAGTCCCAAAATTTCTAAGGTCTAAAAAGTCCTGAAGTCTAAAAAGTCCTGAAGTCTAAAAATTGAAGTCTAAAAATTCCTGAAGTCTAAAAGTCCTGAAGTCTAAAAATAATTAAGTAAAAAAAATCCTGAAAGTCTAAAAAAAAGGCCTGAAGTAAAAAAAAAAGCATGAAGTCTACAAAAGTCCCGAAAGTCTAAAATAGTTCTGAAGTCTAAAAAAGTCCTGAAAGTCTTAAAAAAAACATGGTCTAAAAATCCTAAAGTCTAAAAAAAAAAAAAAAAAAAAACTTGGTCTGTACAAAAAATCCTTAATTCTGTCAAAATTCCTGAAGTCTGTAAAAAGTCCCAGTCTGTAAAAAATCCTCAAGTCTGTCAAAAGTCTGCAACAAGTCCTGAAGTATGTGAAAGTCCTAAATTCTGTATATAAAAAAAAAACTTGTGTAAAAAAATTTAACTCTTTAATAAAGTCCTGGAGTCTATAAAAGTCCTCAAGTCTGTACAAAGTTCTGAAGTCTACAAAAATGTCAAGTCTAAGTACTCAATTCTAAAAGTCCTGACGTCTACAAGTCCTGCAGTCTGCATGTACTGAAGTCTAAGAGTCCTCAAGTCTAAACACTCCTCAAGTCTAAAAACTCCTGAAGTCTAAAAATTCTGAAGTCTAAAATACTGGTCTAAGAACTCTAAAAATTCCTGCAAGTCACAAACTCCTGAAGTCTCAAATTTTCTTAAGTCTATAATTCCTGAAGTCTAAGAAGTCCTGAAATTCTATAAAAAAAATCCTGAAAGTCCAAAACTCCTGAAGTCTAAAATTCCTTAAGTTTAAACAATTCTGAAGTCTAAACAATTCTGAAGTCGAACATTTCTTGACGTCGAAAAACCCCTTAAGTCTAAAATCCTGTGAAGTCTAAAAAGTCCTCATATATATATTATATATTGTAAGGTTATCCCGAGCCAATTACGTTTTCTCTGTCGTGTCATTGTATACGTGCCTATTCAATTCTAGCCTCTCCTCATGTTGTATTATCATTTCTTTATTATAAAACAAATTATCTTTTAATTATTATTGTTCTTATTTGTCTCCGTTCAGCCATTTGCCTTCCAACCGTTTTATCAATTACTTCGCCTTCCTTCGTGTCATTTCCGAAAAGTTGGGTCCATTTCCTTTTCTTGTAACATTTTCCCTTTCTCATTATATTCATATCATGAGAAAATTCAATCATTCAATTAGATATAATGGCGCACTTTATTGCTTTTTTATCAATTACACTTGCCCATGAAATCATATATGTAAGAATCGAAGCCTAATTGCAAGGAAACAGCTTCCTGTTGTGGGATATGAAAAGAATTGGCCCATTTATAATATTTATTCATTTAGCAATGTTTGCTTATACCCAGTCCTTATTTTCATACTCTGCCTTCTTTATTTGACATAAGGCGTTTTCTTTCCGATATTAGAGACTCAAAACTTACATATTCATGTATTCACCTGCATGTGCGCACATTCAAGCATTAATACATCTCGCACACAATGGTGACAGTTATTGTTCATTCAAAGTATATTTTGTGTTATGAGTTATCAGTTAATCTCTCAACCCCCTTCACAAAAGTCCTATAGTCCGTAAAAAGAAGTCCTGAAGCCTGTTACAAAATTCCTGAATTCTATAAAAAAAGAAAGTATTCAAGTCTGTTAAAAAGTTCTGTCTGAAAAAAGTCCTCAAGTCTCTTAAAAATCGTGAAATCTAAACGTCGTGAAGTCTATAAAATTCCTGGAGTTTAAATAAAAAGTCCTGAAGTCTACATAAAAAGTCCTGAAGTCTACATAAGTCCTGAAATCTACATAAAAGTCCTGAATTATACATAAAAGTCCTGAAGTCTATACAAAATTCCTTAAGTCTATCTAAAGTCCTGAAGTGTGTATAAAAAGTCCTGAATTGTGTATAAAAACTCCTGACCTGTATATAAAATGTTCTGAAATATATATTAAAAGTCCTGAAAGTCTAAAGAGTCCTGAAATCTAAAAAGTCCTGAAGTCTAAAAGAATATATATATATATATATATATATTGTAAGGTTATCCCAAACCAATTACGTTTTCTCTGTCGTGTCATTGTATACGTGGCTATTCAATTCTAGCCTCTCCTCATGTTGTATTCATATTTCTTTATTATAAAACAATTTATCTTTTAATTATTATTACTCTTATTTGTCTCCGTTCAGCCATTTCCCTTCCAACCCTTTTGTCAATTACTTCGCCTTCGTTCGTGTCATTTCCTACAACTTGGGTCCATTTCGTTTTCTTGTAACATTTTCCCTTTCTCATTATATTCATATCATGAGAAAATTCAATCATTCAATTAGATATAATGGCGCACTTTATTGCTTTTTATCAATTACACTTGCCCATGAAATCATATATGTAAGAATCGAAGCCTAATTGCAAGGAAACAGATTCATTTTGTGGGATATGTAAAGAATTGGCCCATTTATATTCATTTATTCATTTAGCAATGTTTGCTTATGCCCAGTCCTTATTTTCATACTCTGCCTTCTTTATTTGACATAAGACGTTTTCTTTCCGATATTAGAGACTCAAAACTTGCATATTCATGTATTCACCTGCGTGTGTGCATATTCAAGCATCAATACATCTCGCGCACGATGTCTACAAATGTTTTTCATTCAAAGTATAATTTTTGTATTGAGTTTTCAGTTCATCTCTTACCCCTTCTTAAAAGTCCTATAGTCTGTAAAAAGAAGTCCTGAATTCTGCTACAAAATTCATGAATTCTATAAAATAAAAAAAAATCTTCGTCTGTTAAAAAGTCCTAAGGTCTGAAAAAAGTCCTGAAGTCTCTTAAAAATCGTGAAATCTGTAAAATTCCTGGAGTTAAAAAAATATATATATCCTGAAGTCTACATACAAGGTCCTGAAGTCTACATAAAAAGTCCTGAAGTCTACATAAGTCCTTAAGTCTATCTAAAGTCCGTGTGTATAAAAAGTCCTGAAGTGTGTATAAATACTCCTGAAAAGCGTATAAAAAGTCCTGAAGTTTATATAAAAAGTCCTTAATTGTATATACAATATTCTGAAAGTGTGTATTAAAACTCCTGAATTGTATATTTAAAGTCCTGAAGTCTAAAGAGTCCTGAAGTCTAAAAAAACCTCTCTCCATATATATATATATATATATATATATATATATATATAATAAAGTCAAAGTAGTATGCAAAAAAGACATTTATTTATTTATCAATATATCGTGTATATATATAAATCTCTCTATATATATATACATATATATATATATGTGTGTGTGTGTGTGTGTATATATATATACAAGTCAAACTAGTATGTAAAAAAGACATCTATTTATCAATATATATGCGTATATAAACTTTTTTTTTTCTAAAGTTATCCCTGTTTTTGTTTTCTCTCTTTTTGATCAAACGACACATACAATTGTAATCGCTTATCAATCCATGAAAAAC
Source organism: Oratosquilla oratoria (assembly GCF_046742065.1). Taxonomy (NCBI): domain Eukaryota; kingdom Metazoa; phylum Arthropoda; class Malacostraca; order Stomatopoda; family Squillidae; genus Oratosquilla; species Oratosquilla oratoria. Next base: position 51,891,564 of record NC_134788.1, read on the forward strand.
ATATAATGACGACATGGGAAAATATATATGACGATTAGATAATGCTATGAAATTAAGAGAAAAGGTTTCATTTGAAAATAATTGCATAAGCGTGTGTAGGTGTTAATTTTGGGCAGAATGGCTAGATATGCTCAAACAAAAAAAAAAAAAAAAAAAAAAAAAAAAAAAAAAAAAAAAAAAAAATTTCTCTCTCTCTCTCTCTCTCTCTTTCTCTCTCTCTCTCTCTCTCTCTCTCTCTCTCTATATATATATATATATATATATATGATAAATAAAGTCAAACTAGTATGCAAAGATTAGACATTTATCATTGTCTCATATATATATATATATATATATATATATATATATATATATATATATAATTCCTGGAGTCTAATTAAAAAGTTCTGAAGTCTACATAAAAGTCCTAAACTATATGTAAAAGTCCTTAAGTCTATCTAAAGTCCTGAAGTCTATATAAAAAATCCTGAAGTGTGTGTAAAAAATCCTGAAGTGTGTGTAAAAGTCCTGAAGTGTATATAAAAAGTCCTGAATTGTACATTAAAAAGTCCTGAATTGTACATAAACAGTCCTGAAGTCTATATAAATCCTGACAAGTCTATATATACATCCTCAAGTCTATCTAAAATTCCTCAAGTGTATATAAAGTCCTGAAATATATTAAAAAACTGAAATCTGTAAGAAAAATCCTGAAGTTTAAAAAATCCTGAAGTCTGTAAATACCCCCCTGAATTATGCAAAAAATCCTGAAGTCGGCCAAAAATCCCTGAAGTCTAAAAAATACCTTGATTCTGTCAAAAATCCTGAAGTCTGTAAAAAGTCCTAAAATCTGTATTAAAAATGTCCTCAAGTCTGTAAAAAGTCTGTAATAGGTCCTGAAGTATGTCAAAATCCTAAGGTCTGTATAAAAAACTGAAGTCTGTACAAAGTTCTAAAGTCTATAAAAACGTCCTGAAGTCTAAGTCCTGAAGTCTAAGAGTCCTCAATTCTAAAAACTTCTGAAAATTCCTGAATTCTAAAAAGTCCTGATATCTTAAAATCATGAAGTCTGAAATCCTGAAGTCTAAATTCTGAATTCTACATTTCTGACGTCTAGTTCTGAAGTCGAGATAGTCCTGAAAGTCAAAAAATCCTGAAATCTAAAATTTTCTCAAGTCTAAAAATTCCTGAAGTCTAACCATTTCTGACGTCTAAAAATTCCTGAAGTCTAAAATCCTACAGTCTAAAAAGTCCTGAAAGTCTAAAAAAAAGTCCTGAACTCTAAAAAGTCCTGGAGTCTTACAAGTCCTGAAAGTCTTAAAAAAATAGTCTAAAAAATCCTCTTAATATATATATATATATATATATATATATATATATATATATATATATATATATATATCCTTGAAGTCGGTACAAAAAAGTCCTTAATTCTGTCAAAAGTCCTGAAGTCTGTAAAAAATCACAAAGTCTGTAAAAAAAACAGTCATGAAGTCTGCAACAAGTCCTGAAGTATGTAAAAGTCCTAAAGTCTGTATAAAAAAAATATATGTAAAAAACGGAACTAATTATTTGATAAATTCCTGGAGTCTGTAAAAAAAATCCTGAAGTCTGTAAAAAGTTCTGAAGTCTATAAAATGTCCTGAAGTCTAAGTACTGAAGTCTAAAAGTCCTGACGTCTACAAGTCCTGAATTCTAAGAGTCCTGAAGTCTAAGAGTCCTGAAGTCTAAGAGTCCTGAAGTCTAAAAACTCCTGAATTCTACAAACTCCTGAAGTCTATAATTCTGAAGTCTAAAATCCTGAAGTCTAAAATCTGAAGTCTAAAGGTTTTGAAGTCTAACATCCTGAAGTCTAAACAGTCCTGAATTCTAAAATCCTGAATTCTAAAAACTCCTGAAGTCTAAAGCATTCTGATGTCTAGGAAAATCCTGAAGTCTTAAAGTCCTGAAGTCTAAGCATTCCTGAAAGTCTACGAAAAAATCCTGAACTCTAAAAATTCCTGGAGTCCCAAAATTTCTAAGGTCTAAAAAGTCCTTAATTCTAAAAAGTCCTGAAGTCTAAAAATTGAAGTCTAAAAATTCCTGAAGTCTAAAAGTCCTGAAATCTACAAATAATTAAGTCAAAGAAATCCTGAAAGTCTAAAAAAAAAAGGCCTGAAGTAAAAAAAATCATGGTCTACAAAAGTCCCGAAAGTCTAAAATAGTTCTGAAGTCTAAAAAAGTCCTGAAAGTCTTAAAAAAAAACATGCAGTCTAAAAATCCTAAAGTCTAAAAAAAAAAAAAAAAAACTTGGTCTGTACAAAAAATCCTTAATTCTGTCAAAATTCCTGAAGTCTGTAAAAAGTCCCAGTCTGTAAAAAATCCTCAAGTCTGTCAAAAGTCTGCAACAAGTCCTGAAGTATGTGAAAGTCCTAAATTCTGTATATAAAAAAAACTTGTGTAAAAAAAAACTTAACTCTTTAATAAAGTCCTGGAGTCTACAAAAGTCCTCAAGTCTGTACAAAGTTCTGAAGTCTACAAAAATGTCCTCAAGTCTAAGTACTCAATTCTAAAAGTCCTGACGTCTACAAGTCCTGCAGTCTGCATGTACTGAAGTTTAAGAGTCCTCAAGTCTAAACACTCCTCAAGTCTAAAAACTCCTGAAGTCTAAAAATTCTGAAGTCTAAAATACTGAAGTCTAAGAACTCTAAAAATTCCTGCAAGTCACAAACTCCTGAAGTCTCAAATTTTCTGAA
>NC_134788.1:51899280-51924280 GCF_046742065.1 Oratosquilla oratoria
CTGAAGTCTGTAAACAATCACAAAGTCTGTAAAAAAAAGTCATGAAGTCTGCAACAAGTCCTGAAGTATGTAAAAGTCGTCCTAAATTCTGTATAAAAAATATGTAAAAAAAAAAAAAAAAAAAAAAAAAACGGAACTAATTATTTAATAAATTCCTGGAGTCGGGGGAAAATATCTATATACTTATATACAGTATATAAGTATATATATACATACATACATACAGTATATGCATATTATTATTATATATATATATAATATATATATATATATATATATACACATACATAATATGCATATATTTTCCTTTTCTAACGTTATCCCTTAAATTCGTTTTCTCTCGTGTATATGTATACTTTATTCAATTCTCTCGACTTCTTTACCTTCTATTCAAATACTTCCTGTGTGCTTGACCAAATATCACATGTGTAGGGAAAGGAAACAAACATTCAATTAAATACATACCAAAAAAAAAAAAATACAGCTTGACAAATAAATGTACGAATATACTAATAAACAAAAACTAACAATTACATATAATCCTTTGCATGGTTCCATTCCAATTATTTCCTTCCATATCATGGTCAAATGTAATATCCTTTTCCAACTTTTTTTTTTCTTTTATAATGTCCCATTATTTATTATATATATTTTTCTAACGTTATACCTTCACAAATACCTTTTCTCGTCTATATATATTTTTTTTTATTTCATTCTCTCGCCTGTCTTCAGACATGCTTTCAGAGATGTCCTTTATTTATATACTAGTTGCACTTTCAAGTCCACGAGTAGTTCCAGCCACTACTTCCACATCAAATTTCTTGCCAATCAATTCCGTATGCAACCCTCTCAGTCCATATTATCATCTACTCAGCAATTTTTTCCCGTCCTCTCTACATCCTTCATTAGTGTCATTTTATTTGCATATTGGTGCCCATCTGCTTAACCCCTTCCATACGGTGCCGCACACGTAGGCGTCATGGGGAGCGAGTGTATTCGCGAGGCTGCCATATCGGCGTCTTGATTATATTTATTGTAGTCGCCCCTCCATAATGACATTCTTTCTAATTCTTTTGTAATCGCATTTTCTATGGTTATCAAAATTCACGGGTGAAGAGAGAACGATCGATATAAGCGGTGACTATATTTTATGATGCGAGTATTATTACACATCGTACGGCTGGCATTGGCTGCTGCCACAGATCTAAGTCCATGACGCCTACGTGTACGGCACCGTATGCAAGGGGTTGAGACCATTTTTTGTATTATCATCTAGTAACTAAAAGATATACAGGTGGAGAGAACATGCAGTCTGCTACATTTTTTTTTGTCTCTAATTATCTTCACAATCATATAACTTCTGAATACCTTATTAGTCTGGCTTTGCACTATTGACGAGGGTACGGATTTATTTATTTATTATTTTATTATTATTATTATTTTTTTTTTTTGTATTGTTAAACAGTATTGTTAAAAGATAAATTAGGTGAAGATAATATGCAGTCATTTTTTGTTTTATTTTTTTATTGGTAGTTACATGTCACTCCCAAGGGCTTATTTTTAGCCTATAGCTCAATAGTGTACATAGACCATCAGCTATAATACATCTACATTGTAACCATGTTTATTGGGGACAAACTGGAAGAGACTTGGCAACCAGAATAAAAGTCATTTTATTCAAACAAATTTTATTAACAAATGCTGGTACTTCGTATAGGAGAAAGACACCAGTGTTTCAAAGGATTACAAAGGCAGAGCATGCATGCCGACAGGAGACCTTTTGGTCCATATCTAGGTCGGATGCCAAAAAATGATGAATTCATAAAAATCTGTCAATTAATAAAAATACATTGGCATTCATTATAGGCAGGCAACCGCAATTCGTGTAGTCTGGAGCCTATTCGTCAGCGTCTGTCTGTCACTGGGCGGGCGCAGGCCAAATTGCTTCAAGTAACCTGGCAGGATGGAAACAAATAAATTAGGACAAAAAAAAATGGGTTCTAAACACAATCATAGATAAAAAAACTTCCTGGGCATTTTCCGTTCTAAAGCGTCATAATGAACTCGACTCTCGACTAGGAACTCGGCTCTCGACTAGGAACTCGGCTCTCGACTAGGAACTCGACTCTCGACTAGGAACTCGACTCTCGACTAGGAACTCTGCTCTCGACTAGGAACTCGACTCTCGACTAGGAACTCGACTCTCGACTAGGAACCCGACTCTCGACTAGGAACCCGACTCTCGACTAGGAACTCGACTCTCGACTAGGAACCCGACTCTGTACTATGAACCAGACTCTATACTATGAACTCGACTCTCTACTATGAACTTGACTCTCTACTATGAACTCGACTCTACTATGAACTTGACTCTCTACTATGAACTCGACTACTAGGAACTCGATTCTACTATGAACTCGACTCTCGACTACGAACTCGACTCCCGACTATGAACTCGACTCTCGACTATGAACTCGACACTCTACTACGAACTCGACTCTCTACTACGAACTCTACTCTCTACTACGAACTCGCTCCCTACTATGAACTCGACTCTCGACTACGAACGCTACTATGAACTCGACTCTCTATCAACTCGACTCTCGACTATGAACTCGACTCTCGACTATGAACTCGACTCTCGACTATGAACTCGACTCTCGACTATGAACTCGACTTTCGACTAGGAACTCGACTCTCGACTAGGAACTCGACTCTCGACTAGGAACTCGACTCTCGACTAGGAACTCAACTCTCAACTAGGAACTCGACTCTCGACTAGGAACTCAACTCTCTACTATGAACCCGACTCTCTACTATGAACCCGACTCTCTAATATGAACTCAACTCTCTACTATAAACTCTACTAGGAACTCGACTACTAGGAACTCGATTCTACTATGAACTCGACTCTCGACTACGAACTCGACTCCCGACTATGAACTCGACTCTCGACTAGGAACTCGACACTACTAAGAACTCGACTCTCTACTACGAACTCTACTCTCTACTACGAACTCGACTCCCTACTATGAACTCTACTATCAACTCGACTCTCTACTATCAACTCGACTCTTTACTATCAACTCGACTCTCGACTATGAACTCGACTCTCGACTAGGAACTCGACTCTCGACTAGGAACTCGACTCTCGACTAGGAACTCGACTCTCGACTAGGAACTCGACTCTCGACTATGAACTCGACCCTCGACTATGAACTCGACTCTCGACTATGCACTCGACCCTCGACTATGAACTCGACTCGACTATGAACTCGACTCGACTATGAACTCAACTATGACTCGACTCGACTCGACTATGAACTCGACTCTGCTATGAACTCGGCTCTCTACTATGAACTCGGCTCGGCTCTCTACTATGAACTCGGCTCTCTACTATGAACTCGGCTCTCTACTATGAACTCGGCTCTCTACTATGAACTCGGCTCTCTACTATGAACTCAGCTCTACTATCAACTCGACTCTCGACTATCAACTCGACTCCCGACTATCAACTCGACTCTCGACTATCAACTCGACTCTCTGCTACGAACTCGACTCTCTGCTACGAATTCGACTCTCGACTATCAACTCGACTCTGCTCTCTACTATGAACTCCGCTCTCTACTATGAACTCGGCTCTCTACTATGAACTCGGCTCTCTACTATCAACTCAGCTCTACTATCAACTCAGCTCTACTATCAACTCAGCTCTACTATCAACTCGACTCTCGACTATCAACTCGACTCTCTGCTACGAACTCGACTCTCTGCTACGAACTCGACTCTCTGCTACGAACTCGACACTCTGCTACGAACTCGACACTCTGCTACGAACTCGACACTCTGCTACGAACTCGACACTCTGCTACGAACTCGACACTGCTACGAACTCGACACTCTGCTACGAACTCGACACTCTGCTACGAACTCGACTCTCTGCTATGAACTCGACTCTCTGCTATGAACTCGACTCTGCTATGAACTCGACTCTGCTATGAACTCGACTCTGCTATGAACTCGACTCTCTGCTATGAACTCGACTCTCTGCTATGAACTCGACTCTCTACTATGAACTCGACTCTCTACTATCAATTCGACTCTCTACTATCAATTCGGCTCTCTACTATGAACTCGGCTCTCTACTATGAACTCGGCTCTCTACTATGAACTCGGCTCTCTACTATGAACTCGGCTCTCTACTATGAACTCGGCTCTCTACTATGAACTCGGCTCTACTATCAACTCGACTCTCGACTATCAACTCGACTCTCGACTATCAACTCGACTCTCGTCTATCAACTCAACTCTCGACTATCAAATCAACTCTCGACTATCAACTCAACTCTCGCCTATCAATTCGACTCTCTGCTACGAACTCGACACTCTGCTACGAACTCGACACTCTGCTACGAACTCGACACTCTGCTACGAACTCGACACTCTGCTACGAACTCGACACTCTGCTACGAACTCGACACTCTGCTACGAACTCGACACTCTGCTACGAACTCGACACTCTGCTACGAACTCGACACTCTGCTACGAACTCGACACTCTGCTACGAACTCGACACTCTGCTACGAACTCGACACTCTGCTACGAACTCGACTCTCTGCTACGAACTCGACTCTCTACTACGAACTCGACTCTCTACTACGAACTCGACTCTCTACTACGAACTCGACTCTCTACTACGAACTCGACTCTCTACTCACGACTATGAACTCGACTCTCGACTATGAACTCGACTCTCTCCTATGAACTCGACTCTCTCCTATGAACTCGACTCTCGACTATGAACTCGACTCTCTCCTATGAACTCGACTCTCTCCTATGAACTCGACTCTCTCCTATGAACTCGACTCTCTGCTATGAGCTCGACTCTATGCTATGAACTCGACTCTCTGCTATGAACTCGGCTCTCTACTATGAACTCGGCTCTCTACTATGAACTCAGCTCGACTATCAACTCGACTCTCGACTATCAACTCGACTCTCGACTATCAACTCGACTCTCGACTATCAACTCGACTCTCGACAATCAACTCTACTCTAGACTATCAACTCGACTCTCTACTACGAACTCGACTCTCTACTACGAACTCGACTCTCTACTACGAACTCGACTCTCTATTACGAACTCCACACTCTACTACGAACTCGACTCTCGACTATGAACTCGACTCTCGACTATGAACTCGACTCTCGACTATGAACTCGACTCTCGACTATGAACTCGACTCTCGACTATGAACTCGACTCTCTGCTATGAACTCGACTCTCTGCTATGAACTCGACTCTCTGCTATGAACTCGACTCTCTGCTATGAACTCGACTCTGCTATTAACTCGACTCTCTACTATGAACTCGGCTCTCTACTATGAACTCAGCTCTACTATCAACTCGACTCTCGACTATCAACTTGACTATCAACTCGACACTCGACTCTCGACTATCAACTCTACTCTCGACTATCAACTTGACTCTCACCTACAAACTCGACTCTCACCTACAAACTCGACTATCTACTACGAACTCGACTCTCTACTACAAACTCGACTCTCTACTACAAACTCGACTCTCTACTACGATCTCGACTCTCTACTACGAACTCGACTCTCTACTACGAACTCGACTCTCGACTACGAACTCGACTCTCGACTACGAACTCGACTACGAACTCGACTCTGCTATGAACTCGACTCTGCTATGAACTCCGCTCTCTACTATGAACTCCGCTCTCTACTATGAACTCCACTCTCTACTATGAACTCCGCTCTCTACTATGAACTCCGCTCTCTGCTACGAACTCGACTCTCGACTACGAACTCGACTCTCGACTACGAACTCGACTCTCGACTACGAACTCGACTCTCGACTACGAACTCGACTCTCGACTACGAACTCGACTACGAACTCGACTCTCGACTACGAACTCGACTCTCTACTACGAACTCGACTCTCTACTACGAACTCGACTCTCTACTATGAACTCGACTCTCTACTATGAACTCGACTCTCTACTATGAACTCGACTCCACTATGAACTTGACTATGAACTCGACTCTCTACTAAGAACTCGACTATCAACTCGACTCTAGACTATCAACTCGACTCTCGACTATCAACTCGACTCTCGACTATCAACTCGACTCTCGACTATCAACTCGACTCTCGACTATCAACTCGACTCTCGACTATCAACTCGACTCTCGACTATCAACTCGACTCTCGACTATCAACTCGACTCTCGACTATCAACTCGACTCGACTATCAACTCGACTCTCGACTATCAACTCGACTCTCGACTATCAACTCGACTCTCGACTATGAACTCGACTGCTATGAACTCGACTCTGCTATGAACTCGACTCTCTGCTAAGAACTCGACTCTCTGCTATGAACTCGACTCTGCTATGAACTCGACTCTGCTATGAACTCGACTCTCTGTTATGAACTCGACTCTCTGAACTCGACTCTCTGCTATGAACTCGACTCTCTGAACTCGACTCTCTGCTATGAACTCGACTCTCTGCTATGAACTCGACTCTGCTATGAACTCGACTCTGCTATGAACTCGACTCTGCTATGAACTCGACTCTCTGCTATGAACTCGACTCTCTGCTATGAACTCGACTCTCTGCTATGAACTCGACTCTCTGCTATGAACTCGACTCTCTACTATGAACTCGACTCTCTACTATGAACTCGGCTCTCTACTATGAACTCGGCTCTCTACTATGAACTCGGCTCTCTACTATGAACTCGGCTCTCTACTATGAACTCGGCTCTCTACTATGAACTCGGCTCTCTACTATGAACTCAGCTCTACTATCAACTCGACTCTCGACTATCAACTCGACTCTCGACTATCAACTCGACTCTCGTCTATCAACTCGACTCTCGACTATCAACTCGACTCTCGACTATCAACTCAACTCTCGACTATCAACTCGACTATCAATTCGACTCTCTACTACGAACTCGACACTCTGCTACGAACTCGACACTCTGCTACGAACTCGACACTCTGCTACGAACTCGACACTCTGCTACGAACTCGACACTCTGCTACGAACTCGACACTCTGCTACGAACTCGACACTCTGCTACGAACTCGACACTCTGCTACGAACTCGACACTGCTACGAACTCGACACTCTGCTACGAACTCGACACTCTGCTACGAACTCGACACTCTGCTACGAACTCGACACTCTGCTACGAACTCGACACTCTACTACGAACTCGACACTCTACTACGAACTCGACACTCTACTACGAACTCGACACTGCTACGAACTCGACACTCTGCTACGAACTCGACACTCTGCTACGAACTCGACTCTCTGCTACGAACTCGACACTCTGCTACGAACTCGACACTCTGCTACGAACTCGACACTCTGCTACGAACTCGACTCTCTGCTACGAACTCGACTCTCTACTACGAACTCGACACTCTGCTACGAACTCGACACTCTGCTACGAACTCGACACTCTGCTACGAACTCGACACTCTGCTACGAACTCGACACTCTGCTACGAACTCGACACTCTGCTACGAACTCGACTCTCTGCTACGAACTCGACTCTCTGCTACGAACTCGACTCTCTGCTAAGAACTCGACTCTCTGCTAAGAACTCGACTCTCTGCTAAGAACTCGACTCTCTGCTAAGAACTCGACTCTCTGCTATGAACTCGGCTCTCTACTATGAACTCGGCTCTCTACTATGAACTCGGCTCTCTACTATGAACTCGGCTCTCTACTATGAACTCGGCTCTCTACTATCAACTCGACTCTCGACTATCAACTCGACTCTCGACTATCAACTCGACTCTCGACTATCAACTCGACTCTCGACTATCAACTCGACTCTCGACTATCAACTCGACTCTCGACTATCAACTCGACTCTCGACTATCAACTCGACTCTCGACTATCAACTCGACTCTCGACTATCAACTCGACTCTCGACTATCAACTCGACTCTCGACTATCAACTCGACTCTCGACTATCAACTCGACTCTCGACTATCAACTCGACTCTCGACTATCAATTCGACTCTCGACTATCAATTCGACTCTCGACTATCAATTCGACTCTCGACTATCAATTCGACTCTCGACTATCAATTCGACTCTCGACTATCAATTCGACTCTCGACTATCAATTCGACTCTCGACTATCAATTCGACTCTCGACTATCAATTCGACTCTCGACTACGAACTCGACTCTCTACTACGAACTCGACTCTCTACTACGAACTCGACTCTCTACAACGAACTCAACTCTCTACTACAAACTCAACTCTCGACTATGAACTCGACTGCTATGAACTCGACTCTCTGCTATGAACTCGACTCTGCTATGAACTCGACTCTCTTCTATGAACTCGACTCTCTTCTATGAACTCGGCTCTCTACTATGAACTCGGCTCTCTACTATGAACTCAGCTCTACTATCAACTCGACTCTCGACTTTCGACTATCAACTCGACTCTCGACTATCAACTCGACTCTCGACTATCAACTCGACTCTCGACTCTGCTCTCTACTATGAACTCCGCTCTCTACTATGAACTCGGCTCTCTACTATGAACTCGGCTCTCTACTATGAACTCGGCTCTCTACTATCAACTCAGCTCTACTATCAACTCAGCTCTACTATCAACTCAGCTCTACTATCAACTCAGCTCTACTATCAACTCGACTCTCGACTATCAACTCGACTCTCTGCTACGAACTCGACTCTCTGCTACGAACTCGACTCTCTGCTACGAACTCGACTCTCTGCTACGAACTCGACACTCTGCTACGAACTCGACACTCTGCTACGAACTCGACACTCTGCTACGAACTCGACACTCTGCTACGAACTCGACACTCTGCTACGAACTCGACTCTCTGCTACGAACTCGACTCTCTGCTATGAACTCGACTCTCTGCTATGAACTCGACTCTCTGCTATGAACTCGACTCTGCTATGAACTCGACTCTCTGCTATGAACTCGACTCTCTGCTATGAACTCGACTCTCTGCTATGAACTCGACTCTCTACTATGAACTCGACTCTCTACTATCAACTCGGCTCTCTACTATGAACTCGGCTCTCTACTATGAACTCGGCTCTCTACTATGAACTCGGCTCTCTACTATGAACTCGGCTCTCTACTATGAACTCGGCTCTCTACTATGAACTCGACTCTCGACTATCAACTCGACTCTCGACTATCAACTCGACTCTCGACTATCAACTCGACTCTCGACTATCAACTCGACTCTCGTCTATCAACTCGACTCTCGACTATCAACTCAACTCTCGACTATCAACTCGACTCTCGACTATCAATTCGACTCTCTGCTACGAACTCGACACTCTGCTACGAACTCGACACTCTGCTACGAACTCGACACTCTGCTACGAACTCGACACTCTGCTACGAACTCGACACTCTGCTACGAACTCGACTCTGCTATGAACTCGACTGCTATGAACTCGACTCTCGACTATCAACTCGACTCTCGACTATCAACACGACTCTCGACTATCAACTCGACTCTCGACTATCAACTCGACTCTCTACTACGAACTCGACTCTCGACTAGGAACTCGACTCTCGACTAGGAACTCGACTCTACTATGAACTCTGCTCTCTACTATGAACTCTGCTCTCTACTATGAACTCCGCTCTCTACTATGAACTCGGCTCTCTACTATGAACTCGGCTCTCTACTATTAACTCGGCTCTCTACTATGAACTCAGCTCTACTATCAACTCGACTCTCGACTATCAACTCGACTCTCGACTATCAACTCGACACTCTGCTACGAACTCGACACTCTGCTACGAACTCGACGCTCTGCTACGAACTCGACACTCTGCTACGAACTCGACACTCTGCTACGAACTCGACACTGCTACGAACTCGACACTCTGCTACGAACTCGACACTCTGCTACGAACTCGACACTCTGCTACGAACTCGACACTCTGCTACGAACTCGACACTCTGCTACGAACTCGACTCTGCTAGGAACTCGACTGCTATGAACTCGACTCTCGACTATCAACTCGACTCTCGACTATCAACTCGACTCTCGACTATCAACACGACTCTCGACTATCAACTCGACTCTCGACTATCAACTCGACTCTCTACTACGAACTCGACTCTCGACTAGGAACTCGACTCTACTATGAACTCTGCTCTCTACTATGAACTCCGCTCTCTACTATGAACTCGGCTCTCTACTATGAACTCGGCTCTCTACTATGAACTCGGCTCTCTACTATGAACTCGGCTCTCTACTATGAACTCAGCTCTACTATCAACTCGACTCTCGACTATCAACTCGACTCTCGACTATCAACTCGACACTGCTACGAACTCGACACTCTGCTACGAACTCGACACTCTGCTACGAACTCGACGCTCTGCTACGAACTCGACGCTCTGCTACGAACTCGACACTCTGCTATGAACTCGACTCTCTGCTATGAACTCGACTCTCTGCTATGAACTCGACTCTCTGCTATGAACTCGACTCTCTGCTATGAACTCGACTCTCTGCTATGAACTCGACTCTCTGCTATGAACTCGACTCTCTGCTATGAACTCGACTCTCTGCTATGAACTCGGCTCTCTACTATGAACTCGGCTCTCTACTATGAACTCGGCTCTCTACTATGAACTCGGCTCGACTATCAACTCGACTCTCGACTATCAACTCGACTCTCGTCTATCAACTCGACTCTCGACTATCAACTCAACTCTCGACTATCAACTCAACTCTCGACTATCAACTCAACTCTCGACTATCAACTCGACTATCAATTCGACACTCTGCTACGAACTCGACACTCTGCTATGAACTCGACTCTCTGCTATGAACTCGACTCTCTGCTATGAACTCGACTCTCTGCTATGAACTCGACTCTCTGCTATGAACTCGACTCTCTGCTATGAACTCGACTCTCTGCTATGAACTCGACTCTGCTATGAACTCGACTCTCTGCTATGAACTCGACTCTCTGCTATGAACTCGACTCTCTGCTATGAACTCGACTCTCTACTATGAACTCGACTCTCTACTATGAACTCGACTCTCTACTATGAACTCGACTCTCTACTATGAACTCGACTCTCTACTATGAACTCGACTCTCTACTATGAACTCGACTCTCGACTATGAACTCGACTCTCGACTATCAACTCGACTCTCGACTATCAACTCGACTCTCGACTATCAACTCGACTCTCGACTATCAACTCGACTCTCGACTATCAACTCGACTCTCGACTATCAACTCGACTCTCGACTATCAACTCGACTCGACTACGAACTCGACTCTCGACTACGAACTCGACTCTCTACTACGAACTCGACTCTCTACTACGAACTCGACTCTCGACTACGAACTCGACTCTCGACTACGAACTCGACTCTCGACTACGAACTCGACTCTCGACTACGAACTCGACTCTCTACTACGAACTCGACTCTCTACTACAAACTCGACTCTCTACTACAAACTCGACTCTCTACTACAAACTCGACTCTCTACTACAAACTCGACTCTCTATGAACTCGACTCTCGACTACGAACTCGACTCTCGACTACGAACTCGACTCTCGACTACGAACTCGACTCTCGACTACGAACTCGACTCTCGACTACGAACTCGACTCTCGACTACGAACTCGACTCTCGACTACGAACTCGACTCTCTACTACGAACTCGACTCTCTACTACGAACTCGACTCTCGACTACGAACTCGACTCTCGACTACGAACTCGACTCTCGACTACGAACTCGACTCTCGACTACGAACTCGACTCTCGACTACGAACTCGACTCTCGACTACGAACTCGACTCTCGACTACGAACTCGACTCTCGACTACGAACTCGACTCTCGACTACGAACTCGACTCTCGACTACGAACTCGACTCTCGACTACGAACTCGACTCTCGACTACGAACTCGACTCTCGACTACGAACTCGACTCTCGACTACGAACTCGACTCTGCTACGAACTCGACTGCTAGGAACTCGACTCTCGACTATCAACTCGACTCTCGACTACGAACTCGACTCTCGACTACGAACTCGACTCTCGACTACGAACTCGACTCTCGACTACGAACTCGACTCTCGACTACGAACTCGACTCTCGACTACGAACTCGACTCTCGACTACGAACTCAACTACGAACTCGACTCTCGACTACGAACTCGACTACGAACTCGACTCTCGACTACGAACTCGGCTCTCTACTATGAACTCGGCTCTCTACTATGAACTCGGCTCTCTACTATGAACTCGGCTCTCTACTATGAACTCGACTCTCGACTATGAACTCGACTCTCGACTATGAACTCGACTCTCGACTACGAACTCGACTCTCGACTACGAACTCGACTCTCGACTACGAACTCGACTCTCGACTACGAACTCGACTCTCGACTACGAACTCGACTCTCGACTACGAACTCGACTCGACTACGAACTCGACTCGACTACGAACTCGACTCTCGAGTACGAACTCGACTCTCGACTACGAACTCGACTCTCTACTACGAACTCGACTCTCTACTACAAACTCGACTCTCTACTACAAACTCGACTCTCTACTACAAACTCGACTCTCTACTACAAACTCGACTCTCTACTACAAACTCGACTCTCTACTACAAACTCGACTCTCTATGAACTCGACGCTCTACTATGAACTCGACTCTCTCCTATGAACTCGACTCTCTACTATGAACTCGACTCTCTACTATGAACTCGACTCTGCTATGAACTCGACTCTCTACTATGAACTCGACTCTCTACTATGAACTCGACTCTACTATGAACTCGACTCTCTACTATGAACTCGACTCTCTACTATGAACTCGACTCTCTACTATGAACTCGACTCTCTACTATGAACTCGACTCTCTACTATGAACTCGACTCTACTATGAACTTGACTATGAACTCGACTATGAACTCGACTCTACTATGAACTCGACTACTATGAACTCGACTACTATGAACTCGACTACTATGAACTCGACTCTATGAACTCAACTCTCGACTACGAACTCGACTCTCGACTACGAACTCGACTCTCTACTACGAACTCGACTCTCTACTACGAACTCGACTCTCTACTACGAACTCGACTCTCTACTACGAACTCGACTCTACTACGAACTCGACTCTACTACGAACTCTATCTCGACTATCAACTCGACTCTCGACTATCAACTCGACTCTCGACTATGAACTCGACTCTCTACTACGAACTCGACTCTCTACTACGAACTCGACTCTCTACTACGAACTCAACTCTCTACTACGAACTCGACTCTACTACGAACTCGACTCTCGACTACGAACTCGACTCTCGACTATGAACTCGACTCTCGACTATGAACTCGACTCTGCTATGAACTCGACTCTCTGCTATGAACTCGACTCTCTGCTATGAACTCGACTCTCTGCTATGAACTCGACTCTCTGCTATGAACTCGACTCTCTGCTATGAACTCGACTCTCTGCTATGAACTCGACTCTCTGCTATGAACTCGACTCTCTGCTATGAACTCGACTCTCTGCTATGAACTCGACTCTCTATGAACTCGACTATCAACTCGACTGCTATGAACTCGACTGCTATGAACTCGACTCTCTGCTATGAACTCGACTCTCTGCTATGAACTCGACTCTCTACTATGAACTCGACTCTCGACTATCAACTCGACTCTCGACTATCAACTCGACTCTCGACTATCAACTCGACTCTCGACTATCAACTCGACTCTCGACTATCAACTCGACTCTCGACTATCAACTCGACTCTCGACTATCAACTCGACTCTCGACTATGAACTCGACTCTCGACTATCAACTCGACTCTCGACTATCAACTCGACTCTCGACTATCAACTCGACTCTCGACTATCAACTCGACTCTCGACTATCAACTCGACTCTCGACTATGAACTCGACTCTCGACTATGAACTCGACTCTCGACTATGAACTCGACTCTCGACTATGAACTCGACTCTCGACTATGAACTCGACTCTCGACTATCAACTCGACTCTCGACTATGAACTCGACTCTCGACTATGAACTCGACTCTCGACTATGAACTCGACTCTCGACTATGAACTCGACTCTCGACTATCAACTCGACTCTCGACTATGAACTCGACTCTCGACTATCAACTCGACTCTCGACTATGAACTCGACTCTCGACTATCAACTCGACTATCAACTCGACTCTCGACTATGAACTCGACTCTCGACTATGAACTCGACTCTCGACTATGAACTCGACTCTCGACTATGAACTCGACTCTCGACTATCAACTCGACTCTCGACTATCAACTCGACTCTCGACTATCAACTCGACTCTCGACTATGAACTCGACTCTCGACTATGAACTCGACTCTCGACTATGAACTCGACTCTCGACTACGAACTCGACTCTCGACTACGAACTCGACTCTCGACTATGAACTCGACTCTCGACTATGAACTCGACTCTCGACTATGAACTCGACTCTCGACTATGAACTCGACTCTCGACTATGAACTCGACTCTCGACTATGAACTCGACTCTCGACTATGAACTCGACTCTCGACTATGAACTCGACTCTCGACTATGAACTCGACTCTCGACTATGAACTCGACTCTCGACTATGAACTCGACTCTCTACTATGAACTCGACTCTCTACTATGAACTCGACTCTCTACTATGAACTCGCCTCTCTACTATGAACTCGCCTCTCTACTATGAACTCGCCTCTCTACTATGCACTCGCCTCTCTATGAACCCGACTCTCGACTATGAACCCGACTCTCGACTATGAACCCGACTCTCTACTATGAACCCGACTCTCTACTATGAACCCGACTCTCTACTATGAACCCGACTCTCTACTATGAACCCGACTATGAACCCGACTCTCTATGAACTCGACTCTACTATGAACTCGACTCTATGAACTCGACTCCCTACTATGAACTCGACTCCCTACTATGAACTCGACTCCCTACTATGAACTCGACTCCCTACTATGAACTCGACTCCCTACTATGAACTCGACTCCCTACTATGAACTCGACTCCCTACTATGAACTCGACTCCCTACTATGAACTCGACTCCCTACTATGAACTCGACTCCCTACTATGAACTCGACTCCCTACTATGAACTCGACTCCCTACTATGAACTCGACTCCCTACTATGAACTCGACTCCCTACTATGAACTCGACTCCCTACTATGAACTCGACTCCCTACTATGAACTCGACTCCCTACTATGAACTCGACTCCCTACTATGAACTCGACTCCCTACTATGAACTCGACTCCCTACTATGAACTCGACTCCCTACTATGAACTCGACTCCCTACTATGAACTCGACTCCCTACTATGAACTCGACTCCCTACTATGAACTCGACTCCCTACTATGAACTCGACTCCCTACTATGAACTCGACTCCCTACTATGAACTCGACTCCCTACTATGAACTCGACTCCCTACTATGAACTCGACTCCCTACTATGAACTCGACTCCCTACTATGAACTCGACTCCCTACTATGAACTCGACTCCCTACTATGAACTCGACTCCCTACTATGAACTCGACTCCCTACTATGAACTCGACTCCCTACTATGAACTCGACTCCCTACTATGAACTCGACTCCCTACTATGAACTCGACTCCCTACTATGAACTCGACTCCCTACTATGAATTCGACTCCCTACTATGAACTCGACTCCCTACTATGAACTCGACTCCCTACTATGAACTCGACTCCCTACTATGAACTCGACTCCCTACTATGAACTCGACTCCCTACTATGAACTCGACTCCCTACTATGAACTCGACTCCCTACTATGAATTCGACTCCTTACTATGAACTTGACTCCCTACTATGAACTCGACTCCCTACTATGAACTCGACTCCCTACTATGAACTCGACTCCCTACTATGAACTCGACTCCCTACTATGAACTCGACTCCCTACTATGAACTCGACTCCCTACTATGAATTCGACTCCTTACTATGAACTCGACTCCCTACTATGAACTCGACTCCCTACTATGAACTCGACTCCCTACTATGAACTCGACTCCCTACTATGAACTCGAATCTCTACTATGAACTCAAATCTCTACTATGAACTCGACTCTCTACTATGAACTCGACTCTCTAGGTACCCCCACAAAAAATAAAAAATAAATAAATAACCTTTAAATTATTGTTGCATATGAAAGACAACTTTATTAGAAACAATGCTTTTTAAAATTTTTAAATAGTTTGAAAAATAAGGGAGATACGATTTTTTTTATTATTTTCTTAGCCCGCATTTTTGGCTAGACTTTACCATAAAGTGTTAGAATTAAGGGTGGTAATTTGTAAACATTTCGGTAAAGAAATACACCTTAACTCTAAACCACTGGTCCAATTTTATTAAAATTCGGAATACTTGGGTTTTATGGATCAACAAATCACATGAGCATGTCAAAAACAATGCGAGACATCTCCATCATACCATATTTGCCTTTTCATGGCAACCATGAAGCTGTCAATGGTGGGTCTCGCTAAACGCCGACCAAAGTCCAACAACGCCAACCAAAACCACACAATGACGGATTCTGCTCAAATGCATAATTTATATATAAAGAAATAGCACATGGTTGTATTATTTGACCTATTTTCTTTCAAATGGATCATTTCCACGTAAAATGATCAAAGAGAAGTTACGTTTTTATCCTCTGAAAAATTATCAGCCGGCAACCAATGCCGACGAAACCCAAACAATGACGGCGTTGGTTGCTGGTTCATAATTTTGTACAGGATAAAAACGTAACTTCTCTTCCATCATTCTACATGTAAATCACACATTTTAAACAAAATAGGTCAAATAATGCAACCATATGCTATTTTTATATATAAATTATGCATTTGAGCAAAAACCGTCATTGTGTGATTTTGGTCGTCAACGGTAATAAGTAAACAAAATCAAACGCTAACTGGACGCATCAGATTCATGGGTGAAATGGCTACATTTCGGGGCGCTAAGCTCAAACATCAAGTGCTAAACGATATCAAGCTTCTCATGTCCGCGAGAAAATAGGTTGATAAACTTGTTTATGTAACTTAAAATTATGTTTCGTCATTCCTTACCTTAATATTTTTTACTAGGAAAACTATGTTGCCTAGTTTGATAACCAAATTTTCCTTTAAATCGCTGAAAATTTGTTTCTATTTCAAGAATTAGCCCTACACTTGCAAAACAACACGATAATTTTGAATATCTTTCGCATACGCTAAACGCGGGAAGCATTCAAATTGAACTAAATAAAAGCTAGTGGGCCGCAACATATGGCCATCAAAACCATACATGGTCGACGGTGGCGCCGCGTGAGGATTCAGGGATACCTAAACACATCCTAGCTAGGGTCAAAACTCCATTCATTTCTTCCCGTTCTTATTACTATTTTGGAAAATAAACATAAATTGCAGGTAATGATTTATTAACGCAGGTTAGATTAGTCTAGTTTAGTTTTTGTTTACCTTAGACGAATTCATCCTTTCATTTCATGCACTTTCATACTTTGTACAAAAAAAAAATTCACTTCAATAATAAGGCTTTAAATAAAAAAAGACACTTGACGCCTCTTTGGAACTCATTCACACTAAAGAGCGATTAGCCCAAAATAATAATACAAATCTACTTACAGTTACAGTCCGATGGATGTCTCGTAGAGGTGGGTTGGTTGGTGCAGTCAATGATGTAAGTGATGCAGCGATCTGAAATTCAATACATGAATAAGCATGGATAAAGGCAAGTAGTTAATTTGTTCATGTGATAGTTCGTGTCCATAGGAACTCATGTTGCTAGACTCGACTCTCGACTAGGAACTCGACTCACGTCTAGGAACTCGACTCCCCACTAGGAACTCGACTCTCGACTAGAAACTCGACTCTCGAAAAAAAACTCGACTCTCGACTAGGAACTCGACTCAGGACCAGGAAGAGGAGGAGGAAACTCGACTCTCGACTAGGAACTCGACTCTCGACTAGGAACTCGACTCTCGACTACGAACTCGACTCTCGACTACGAACTCGACTCTCGACTACGAACTCGACTCTCGACTACGAACTCGACTCTCGACTACGAACTCGACTCTCGACTAGGAACTCGACTCTCGACTAGGAACTCGACTCTCGACTAGGAACTCGACTCTCGACTAGGAACTCGACTCTCGACTAGGAACTCGACTCTCGACTAGGAACTCGACTCTCGACTAGGAACTCGACTCTCGACTAGGAACTCGACTCTCGACTAGGAACTCGACTCTCGACTAGGAACTCGACTCTCGACTAGGAACTCGACTCTCGACTAGGAACTCGACTCTCGACTACGAACTCGACTCTCGACTACGAACTCGACTCTCGACTACGAACTCGACTCTCGACTAGGAACTCGACTCTCGACTAGGAACTCGACTCTCGACTAGGAACTCGACTCTCGACTAGGAACTCGACTCTCGACTAGGAACTCGACACGACTATCAACTCGACTCTCGACTATCAACTCGACTCTCGACTATCAACTCGACTCTCAACTCGACTCTCGACTATCAACTCGACTCTCGACTATCAACTCGACTCTCGACTATCAACTCGACTCTCGACTATCAACTCGACTCTCGACTATCAACTCGACTCTCGACTATCAACTCGACTCTCGACTATCAACTCGACTCTCGACTATCAACTCGACTCTCGACTATCAACTCGACTCTCGACTATCAACTCGACTCTCGACTATCAACTCGACTCTCGACTATCAACTCGACTCTCGACTATCAACTCGACTCTCGACTATCAACTCGACTCTCGACTATCAACTCGACTCTCGACTATCAACTCGACTCTCGACTATCAACTCGACTCTCGACTATCAACTCGACTCTCGACTATCAACTCGACTCTCGACTATCAACTCATTCACACTAAAGAGCGATTAGCCCAAAACAATAATACAAATCTACTTACAATTACAGTCCGATGGATGTCTCGTAGAGGTGGGTTGGTTGGTGCAGTCAATGATGTAAGTGATGCAGCGATCTGAAATTCAATACATCAATAAGCATGGATAAAGGCAAGTAGTTAATTTGTTCATGTGATAGTTCGTTTCCATATGTGTATTTATGTTGAAGAAAAAAATAGCTACACTCACATGTCTAGAAGCCAGTAATCTCCCCACAATAGGGGGAACAATCACGTCTTCTCTGCAGCGGAGAAAAAAAAAATTCCCTGTAACCAAACCTACGGAGGAGGAGGAGGAGGAGGAGGAGGAGGAGGAGGAGGAGGAGGAGGAGGAGGAGGAGGAGGAGGAGGAGGAGTTGACAAACGAGCCATATCGTCCCCGGGTCAAATCATCTCCGCACTCGTAAGTAACAGTATTTTCACACCTAGAGTCTCCCGCATGCAGAGACAAGCAAGCTGACTATGTTCAATTGTCACAGTGACGGATATCATGGCCATATCAATATGTATATACACACACATTACATATGTATATACACACTACATATGCATATACACACACATTACATATGCATATACACACATTACATATGCATATACATTACATATGCATATACACATTACATATGCATATACATTACATATGCATATACACACACATTACATATGCATATACACACATTACATATGCATATACACACACATTACATATGCATATACACATTACATATGCATATACACACATTACATATGCATATACACACACATTACATATGCATATACACACATTACATATGCATATACACACATTACATATGCATATACACACAT
Organism: Oratosquilla oratoria; assembly: GCF_046742065.1. Taxonomy (NCBI): domain Eukaryota; kingdom Metazoa; phylum Arthropoda; class Malacostraca; order Stomatopoda; family Squillidae; genus Oratosquilla; species Oratosquilla oratoria. The sequence goes on from NC_134788.1 coordinate 51,919,219, forward strand.
TACATATGCATATACACACATTACATATGCATATACACATTACATATGCATATACACACACATTACATATGCATATACACACACATTACATATGCATATACACACACATTACATATGCATATACACATTACATATGCATATACACACATTACATATGCATATACACACACATATGCATATTCACACAATTACATATGCATATACACACATTACATATGCTTATACACACATTACATATGCATATACACACATTACATATGCATATACACACATTACATATGCATATACACATTACATATGCATATACACACATACATATGCATATACACACATACATATGCATATACACACATACATATGCATATACACACATACATATGCATATACACATACATATGCATATACATACATATACACTTACATATGCATATACACATACATATACACATACATATGCATATACACATACATACATATGCATATACACACATACATATGCATATACACATACATGCATATACACACATACATATGCATATACACACATACATATGCATATACACACGTAAATATGCATATACACACACATATGCATATACACATACATTAGCCAAACTGCTAAGGAAAATAGAAACTGATGAGGACTGTGAAGCACTGCAAGAAGACCTAAATAGGGTATGGAACTGGAGTCAGAAATGGGAAGTGGACTTTAATACTAAGAAGTGTAGCATAATGGAGTTTGGAAAAAGCAAAAACAGAATATCAGGAAAATATACAATTGGAACCAAAGAAGTAAAGAAAGTAGGATCCCAAAAAGATTTGGGAGTAATTATCACGAACGACTTGTCCTATGATATACAGATTAACAAAATTGTCGGGGAGACTTACAACTTGCTAAGATCAATAAAAGTGGCGTTTACATACTTGGACGAAGACATGATAACAAAAATATTGGTTACATTGATAAGGCCTAGATTAGAGTATGCGGCAACATTGTGCTCCCCCAGTACCAAAAAGAATATTAAGAAAATAGAAAGAATCCAAAGAGCAGCTACAAAAATGGCACCTGCACTTGCAAACCTATCATACGAGGAGAGATTGGCTAAACTGGAGTTACCGACACTGGAGCAAAGAAGAGAGAGGTGACCTATTGACCATCTACAGAATCATGAGAGGCACAGAGGTACTCGATAGAGAGAACCTACTTAACTGGGACAAAAGAAACACAAGAGGACATGGAAAGAAAATCAAAAAACTTAGCTATAGAAGAGAACTGAAGAAAACCAGTTTTCCTCATAGAGTTTTGAACACTTGGAACAAACTGGACAATGAAATAGTATGCGCACAAACCATTCATGAGTTTAAAAACAAACTAGACACTGCAAGATACAAAGGCGGGACATCACGAGCATAGCTCCCCTTCCCGCAAAATACAACTAGGTAAATACATATGCATATACACATACATACATATGCATATACACATACATACATGTGCATATACACATACATACATATGCATATACACATACATACATATGCATATACACATACATATGCATATACACATACATATGCATATACACATACATACATATGCATATACACATACATACATATGCATATACACATACATATTTATACACACATATGAATATACACATACATACATATGCATATACATACATACATATGCATATACATACGTATGCATATACACATACATATGTATGCATATACACATACATACATATGCATATACACATACATACGTATGCATATACGCATACATACGTATGCATATACACATACATACGTATGCATATACACATACATACGTATGCATATACACATACATACGTATGCATATACACACATACGTATGCATATACACATACATGTGCATATACACACCTGTGCATATACATTCATACATATGCATATACACACATATATATGCATATACACATACATACATATGCATATACACATACATACATATGCATATACACACATATGCATATACACATACATACATATGCATATACACATACATATGCATATACACATACACATGCATATACACATACATATGCATATACACATACATATGCATATACACATACATATGCATATACACATACATATGCATATACACATACATACATATGCATATATACATACATATGCATATATACATACATATGCATATACACATACATATGCATGTACACATACATACATATGCATGTACACATACATACATATGCATATACACATACATACGTATTCATATGCACATACATACGTATGCATATACATACATACGTATGCATATACACATACATACGTATGCATATACACATACATACGTATGCATATACACATACATACATATGCATATACACATACATATGCATATACACATACATACATATGAAATAAGCCATAGTGAAAAATCGCAAATGCCACCTTGGTCATGCACTCTCACACTTTATAAAAAAAAAAAAAAAAAACTCGATAAATAGGGCATAATTAAAAAAAAAATCACTGAAAGCCTCTTTGGAACACATTGACATTCACACGAGCTAGAATTAGTTACTTACAGTTACAGTCCAATGAAATGATGCGAATGTCTCGTAGAGCTGGGTGAATGGATGATTTGGTGGTGGTGATGAACCTGCATGATCATTGATGAACCTGCAATTCAAATTGAAGAATAAATGGAGGAAGTGGAAATATGTCAGAGTAGTCGGTTTGTAATACTTCAATATACCACGTTATTTCACAATATACTTCATTTTTTCATACTATGCAATATATCATATATCAATCATATCATATGCAATATTTTAATATATATCACATTATTTCACAACATATGGAAAAAACTTAGTCTGTTAGGTCTTCTGGTGAAGTGTAATACATCTCCCGGCAGATCAAATCCATGCGACTCCGACCTAAAAATGAATCTTTCGACATCTCCTAAATCTCCTACTATTTCAATATAATTATAACATCTATATGGTCTAATATTTCCTAGGTACGTAAACATATATACATTATTGCAATTTTATCAATATACAAGATATATATATATATGGCCAATACACTCACAACGTCCCCAGCGTGTCCTCTTTCTTTTACTTCCAATCTTCAACTGAGCCGGACGGCGTCTGACGTCATAGCCTTTTGAAATCCTCGACTTGGTATGTATGTAAATACATTATCCATAAATTACCCATACATCAGAAGAAACTAAAGCAAATACTTTCTTGAATTTCTATGTAATAAATACAATGTAGATATCTACATATACGCAGATATGTTTATTTCCCGAAAAATTACAACTCATCGTTTATGCTCAGATCATCTCGAAAATAGATAATGATTGCCATTGTTCAATAATAAAAGAAACAGTTAAATAGTAAATAATAATAAATTTACATATAACTAATAATAAATGAGAATCAAACAGACAAATTATAACAAAAATATACATACATAAAATAAATGCGTTCCAATGATGCCTTTTCATAAATACATCGACTTAAGCGTTTTAGAATAAATATTTATATCATATATTCTTTACTATATTACTATAAGTAATATTCAAGCCAATGATATTAAACAAACTCGTCATCTTATATATATAAGCATTGAATATTGGTTGGCAATTAATCTATGGCGGGAAACTGCGTCTGAATATTTCAAATGGCTGTTTGTGAAGGCGGGAACATGAACGTACAATAATTGTACTGTATTCATTTCAGCATAAAAGCATATAAATATATATATATATATATATATATATATATATATATATATATATAATTGTAACTATCTACAATGAAAAAAAATGCGAAAACGTACTCCGCATCATATTGCCATAAAAACGAAAATATAAAAAAATTCGTTCAAATATCGAAATCATTGATATGCTTTCGCTCAGATAAGTTTCAAATGTATATGCGTACATATCAATGTGCATGTGTGTGTGTGTGTGTGTGTGTGTGTGTGTGTGTGTGTGTGTGTGTGTGTGTGTGTGTGTGTGTGTGTGTGTTATGTACCATGGTCTTCGATCACGTATTGGACTTTTTTTTTATTATTCATTACGCAATAGCGTCCTACAGTGGGGGGAGGTTTTCATAATGAATGTAGGGAGGCAACTGGGATGGAGATGCTTACACACGTACACATACAGTTATATATACACACACACATACAATACATGAGTTTCAGGTAACATAATATAGGACACTGGGTATTGTACATTAATTCAAAAGGGAATAAGACTGAGTGTCACGGGTGAGTCGGAGTGAGTGTTTCCAAAACCGTTAGTTGGTGTTTGTGCGTGTGCTTGTGCGTGTGCCTGTGCGTGCGTTTGTGTGTGTGTGTGTGTGTGAGAGAGAGAGAGAGAGAGAGAGAGAGATTCACCATGGTCTCGGATGACGTATTGGACTCGTGATCGACAGCTATTTCCCTCCCGGAGGAGAGCTCATATATGACCGATCTATGGGTAATACTGTGACCTCACACGCACGCGCGCGCACACATACACACAAAGACTATGACTATGACGATGATCCTGCTGCTGCTGCTGCCGCCGCTGCTGCTGCCACTGCTGACGACGACGACGACGATGATGATGATGATGCTACTGCTGCTGCTGCTGATGATGATGATGATGACGACGACGACGACGATGATTTTTTTCTTTTGTTTTGTTTATTACGCAAGAGCGTCATATAGTCGGGGGGAGGTTTCTATAATGAATGATGATGATGATGATGGAATCTCGTCAGATTCTCATCAACCGTTGTGAGTTCGTTTGGATAGAAACGACTTCGGTTACAATATTTCGACTGCGGTTTGTGTGTGTTCCTGTGTGTGTGTGTGTGCGCGTGCGTGTGTGCGTGCGTGTGTGTGTGCGTGCGTGTGTGTGTGTGCGTGTGTGTCCGTTCGCTAGAAAAAAAATATATCGTACGCATCTTACTTCGAAGGTTATATCGTCGACGAATGTCTTTGTCCCGCTAAATTAATATTTGTTTAGTATAAAACA